>NW_016690183.1:11676538-11771259 GCF_001604755.1 Lepidothrix coronata
GACACCAGGAAGGAGCATGGCCAGGACAGCTGACCTGAACTGGCCAAAGGGATATTCCATACCACAGACTATCATATTCAGTTTGTACATAAACTGGGGGAAGTTGGGCAGAAGACCTCTGATTGCTGCTGGGGAATGGGCTGGGTATTTGTGCATTGCTTGTTTTTCTCAAGTGTTATTACTCTCTCTCTCTCTTTCTCCTTTTCATTACAATTATCATTTTATTATCATAATTTGTATCATTAGTACTATTATTATACTTTATTATTAAACTGCTCTTATTCCACAAGTTTTGCCTTTTTTCTAATTCTCCTCCCCATCCCATTGAGGAGGGGAGCAGAGCGGGGTGAGTGAGCTGTGTTGTACTTAGGTGCCAGCTGGGGCTAATCCACACCCACGGTAACTCATAAATTGTGACCATCTGTTGTAGCACAAAAGGTGGAACATAGGTTGTATAGGGATATTTTGTTCATCAGCCTAAAATTTTAGAAAGTTTTAACTAATCCAGTAGTAATTTCTGCTGCTGTTACTCTTATCAGGGAGTTAGAAGGTAAAATTTCAAGGGAAGGCAAAAGTTTGAGATAAAAAAGACTGTTGGTTTTCAAGTGCCATTTGTCTGAAAATATATTTCTCCTTTGAAGAGTTCTATGGGTTAGGGGAAAAGATTATTAGCAGTTAGGAAAAATGCCTTTTTACAAATAGGAATGTTTTTAGGGTAACTGTAGAGGGAATCAGTAGAGCTAAAGCAGGAGAGTGCCTGGTGACTTATGTTCCACAGTCTTGTTTATGGGACAGGTGCCACTGGCCTCTGCCCTGACATTTTGTACTTTCACAGCAGAGCCAGAGGACAGTGAGGGAGACACTAGGAGAAGTAGATGAGTCATCTTGGTGTTCCTCATTGCAGAAAAACATCTCTCTGAATTTGTTTCTTCATTGGCTCCACAATACACACGCAGTCACCTGCTTAGGTTAAGCTTTAGGAAAGGAGAGTGCTATGATAATGCCGAGGAGAAAAGAAAATGTGAAGCTTGTGAAAATTCCCCTTTATTTACAGCCTTTTTTTCCAGTGGGAACCCTTTTCACCTGCTGGTTTTCATATTGCAACATTTTAGAGGGGGTTTCCACAAATAGAGAATATGAAAATGAAAGAGGAAAAATCCGCTACAGGAAGTGGGTTTATTTAAAAATATGGCTGAAGAATTATCACATTTTTAAGTAAACTGTACTGGCATGCTAATGTAAGACATGTCACTGAATTTGATACTTCTGTCAAGCAGAGTATGAAATGACAGCAGCATGTATTTTTATGCTATTGTTTAATATCATATAAAGGTTCTACCTTTTCATGATGTTTCTATTTTTTTAATTTTTCTTTCTCAAAAGATTAACACAATTTATTTCTAGGGATTTTTAGACCTTATACTGTGTTTATGCAATGGTACTATGTTTTGGATAGTACAAATCAACCTTTTCAAGTATTCAAGAAAAATCACTAATGAAAGAACTATCAGGCAAGTCAAATGTCTTCTAGTCTGTCTCTTGCAGCCTTCTTTCCTTCAAAACATTCATCATCTCTCTCCTTCCTTGCCGGGACTTAAAAGTAGGCAGCTACTTTCTTGTTAGCACTAAGGCACTGAGAACCCCCAACATATCTTTCCTTGGCAGAGAGAAAATTACTTCATCTGGAGGCCAATTTCTCCTCGTCTGCTGTGTGCAAGTCCGATGCTTCACTAGCGACATTCACCAGCTTGTGTGTTTCTACAGGTACCTCTTTGGTCCTGTGTTGTTTTCCATAAATGATCTACTTGTAGTGGGAGAGCGCCTCCAAGCAGGGGTGCCGTCTCAGTCCCACGTGGGTCTGAAGCAGGGAGAGACAGCTAAGAAGCACGAGGAAGAAAGACCAGGGTGTCAAGGAGTCAATTTCACTGAGTGCACTTTTTGGAATGAAGTTCCTGAGATTCGTTGGGAGTATATTAGGTAAATCAAAAAATAAATCCTCTCAAGAGTTCAGGTAGAAGCTGTGGAGTCTAAAGATTCAGAAATGGAGTTGCTCAATGCACATGACTTTGTGTGTCACACTTTTTCTCTTTCCTTCCTAGAACTCCAAAGAGTTTGTATTCTCTAACTGTTCAACACAAGAAATCTTACTACAACTGAGGAAGAGCTGAAGCAGCTCACCGCAGCTCCTTGTCTTGCCTGTTGTTCTGTTGAGTTTATGACAAGGAGTACATGACCATAAGCAATAACACTCACCATGACTGCATTCAAAAATTATATTTTTTGCTATTAACTTGCCATTACACCTCACAGTTTCAGTGATGCAGCTCTTTCATCGGCAGTTTCCTCCTGAGTGATGGCTTTTGCTCTTTGATTGTCAGCCTGGTCACAAAATTCTCAGCTGATGAACAAGATGTCCCTGTACAATTTATGTCACACCCTTTGAGTGACAATGCCTGGCCTTGACTCACCATGGATTTAATATGTGGCTCCTCATTGACAGCTGAAAATAATACAGTAAAAAGGACATGAAGAAATTGTAGGGGGTTTTTTTGCTGGTCATTTGTAGCTTTTTTTTTATTTTCACTATTTTTTTCATGATTTTTCTGGGTTCAGTTCTGTCTGGTATTTGTTCTCTGTATAACAATCATTGCTACAAATGCTGCCCTCCCACAGCTTTTCTGCAATGTTTTCATCCATGTGCTTACAGATAAACTAATTTTCAATTTCTTTCATAAGTTTAGCCACATGTGGTTCTTCTCTGTATGCCAGATAGCTGCTCTGTAGCTCATGGTGGCACTCAAAACCCCAAACTGGAGAGTATATGAGAAAAGGCAGGGATGTAGTATGTTTTTATGTTTAGAATTGCCACAGGAAAAATAAAATGTTAGTTTATTAGAATTGCTGTTCAGAACAGGGACAACGTGATGCACATGAATCCTAGGCTTGGGGACCAATCTCTTCATGGCAGGGTATCTGGATAGTCAATAGAAGAGGTTCAGGCTCAAACAGTGAAAATACAAGACAGATGACACCTTTAACTCTGAATTCTGGGCAGAATACATGAAGTGAAGATCATGAAGACAAAGTTGGTCTGTCTGTATCCCACACACACTCCAAGTGTTCTATCCCCACACTTGACTCTTCTGGTGAACTCTTACAGGTCACTTTCTTTAGTTCACACTTCTTAACTGCAAAGGCAATGAGCTTCAGATATTGCAGACAGGAAAAGGGGATTTGTAAATTGTAATGATCTTCCTACTATGTATGGGTTGGGCAGCCTGATCCATCTGAAGCAAATAGCATTACTTGGTCATCCTTTCTTTTTCCCCACCAGTATCTGTTAGTGCTCAGAATGTCATTGCTTGAGTGGAGAAGAAAAAAAAGGGAGTGGGAGTGTGCCTTTGTTTCCTCCTAATGCATCTGTTCTTCTGCTTGCTTGCATTGCCTATCTGACAGCACTGTCAGTATGACCTTTCTCTATAAGCAGGCACAAGGAACAGAAGCAAATAGAGATTTTGTTTAAAGCATTGATTTTCCAGATTCTAGGAAGTATGCATTAAGAAAGGTATCCTCTTGTGCCTCTTTCTGCACCCTTACCACTGCAGAAAAGGGTACGCCCATGTTACATAGAAACAGGCCACCTATAATAGCACTGTAGCTGTGACAGCAGTGAGCACACTCATTTTTGATGGTAAGAATCCTCTTGCTCCACCTAAAGCTTTCCTTTATGAAACTAAGTTAGGAAGTCAGGGATAGAAATAGGATTTTGGTTTTGGTTTGCTTGCCTTCTGTTTATGTAGAACTTCATGCAGAGAACAATGACAGAAGATATATTTAGCAGTTTGATTTTGTTTGCTCCAGGATGTCTAGGGATTTTCCCAGTGTTCGTTTGATAACATTAAAAATGAATGGGATGACTAAATGGCTTATAATCCTACATATTCATTTAACATGAAAGCAATTATTAATGTGTATCATTATCTCCAGAATTACTTGGATCCTGTTAATGGCATTCAAACCAACCGTTTTCAACTGTTTTCCAGGGGATATATCATTACATAATTCATAGCAAGAACAGTACTCTACAATCTGAGTTTAATACTATTGTCCTTTCAGAATTTATTTCTCAGACCATCCTTCTGAAGAGTGATAATTTTCTATGTTAACCAGTTTTTAGAGTGTTTCCAGATCTCAGTGGGGGACTGGGTATTGAATAGAGTTTATCTCTATCACTTCAATATGAGTCTTACATGTAACAATACTGAGATCAATGCTCAATCCATTATCCTCTGAATTAGGGACCATAGTGAGACCAGTGAGTGGTTTGACCTCACATGGCTGAGCCACTGAGTCAGAGAGAAAATGGTCAAGCGTAAAAAAAAGAAAGAGAAAAAAAAAGAAAAAGGAGCTTAGATTAAAATGCAGGAAAGATAAATCAGTGGCGAAGGCAAAGAAGCAGAGAGGATTGTGGTTCATGGGTAGGGTTAAAGAAAGCAACTATTGGGTGGAGGAGGAAGTGGTGATGATCAGGATGGTACAGCAAGCACTAGAATGAAGTTCTACCTGAAGCTTTGGTGCAAAATATCTTGCAATTTTTATTAACTATAAGAAGAAGTTGAAACTGCACTTCACTTTCCATACAATTGTTGCAATGGTTAATAATAGAGGTTGGGTGGCTGTGGGTGCAAGGAAGAAGTACCACAGATACAAATTTCAGCTACATCCAATCTTCTGGCAAAGGAAAGTGGTGGATGATGGGCTGGGCCTGGCCAGCAGCTCACACTACTGCTCCCCCTGTCCCTCCACCCCCAACAGGATGAGGGAAAGAATATGAAGAACAAAATCAAAATTCAGGAGCTGAGCTGCAGACAGTTTAATAGGTGAAGGGAAGAGAAAAAAACCCCAAACAAATAACAGGCCAGAATTCACTTATTATCTCCCACAAGAAGATTTATGTCCAGTCAGTCTCTGAGTAAGTCATCAAAGAATTCAATCCCCTTCCATCTTCTGCTCACTTCACTTTACATTGCCAAGCACAACATCACATGATATAGAATATCCCTATGTCCACTTCAGGTAAGTTGCCCCACCTGTATTCTCTCCCATTGACTTGTCTAGCCCCAGCCTATTCACTGTGGGGCAGAGTGGGAAAGAGAGAAAGCCTTGATACTGTGCAAGTTTACTCCATCCCAGACAGACTTAGTGCCACGTGCAGTTCTGTAGTACTCAAGCAAGGCAAGCAGAGCAGGTCCAATGCCAGCCAGCAGCCAGTGGTCAGCAGACAGCTGTGATGGGCAACACAGCTTCAGCATCATTCCAGGAGGTCAAGTCAGTGTACCAGGATTATTTCAACAAGGTACACAACAAGGCACAGGTAAGAAAATTCAGGCAATAGCCAAGGGCAAAGGCATCAAGCCATGATTTGTTACCATTGGCTGAGGACATGCATGTAATTTCTCTTTTTCTCTCCCAAACTTGCACACTATTATGGTGGACTGATAGATTACCAGCAGACTGACAAGCAATGTCAGATGATTGATCTTGACCAGGTAAGTCACCTTGGAATCACTGGTCAGTGAGAAGAGGCAGTGACACAGAACACTTCTTCAAGGGACAGATTTTTTTATTTAGCCACAGGAGTACGGTAAGGGAAAAACAATGTACTTGTTGCACCATCCACAGCTTTGCCACTTTTTCTAAATGCTTTGGTAGATCCAACTTTAAAACCTCTTTGCACTTCATCTCTGTTGTACTGTATCAGACATCTAGCTGCCACCTTTGAAAATCATGGGCTGATCAAACTAGTTTATGAACAGGAGTGAACCTGGTAACATTAGAGGAAGCCATAAGGGCAGGATATTCAGAAGACTTCAGACGACCTGTTGCTAGACCCTGGACAGCTCACACCTTTTAAAAGAGGCAGAAAGGATCTGAAACCATCACGAGTTTTCAACAAAGATTTTTATGGAAATGTCAAGGCAAAACCAATTATTCAGGATCAACAGAATAAATGTAAGCTCTTGCATTCAAAGAAATATCATCAATCTGAGATATCAGTAGCATTACTATATAAGTGTATTTTATAAACCTCCCAAATCAATATTTAATCTGTGTGAATCCAGGGGTCATAGCACTTTCAGTATCAAAGATTGCCAGACTAAAAATTATGGCAACTTATGGGGATGTGAAGGAGGAAGCATACCCTTGTGTGACTCCTAGGAGTCTGGGGTGGAAGAAATCTGTTCTCAAGCTGCTGGGATGCAGCAAATGACAATGGGGCCTTTGGCAGGAGGGTTAGAGACCTTCTGCACTGAGCAGAGCAGAAGAATGAATCATTAAAAAGAACCTTTAAATCATGAAGGCAAAACAGAGATTCCCAGAATGGATGTAATTCCCAAAGAATATGATCTGCCTAATGGAGAAAATGTATACTCTAGCACAAGTTTGTGTACACAGATGAATATACATTGAACAGATTAAACACTATTCAGTAAGTTTATTCGGGTTCTGTTTTGTTACATGTGTAAGTGGAAAAAATATGGCATCTGATAATAAATCAACAGGCAGTTGAAAGTTTCTGAAGGCTGATAAAATATTTCCTTCTCCTAGACAGTGTCTGATCCTTCAGTAGAGGACCAGACCCCTCAATTTAAATTCCAGATCCAGTTATGGAACCACAGCAACTTGTATTTCTTTGGCTACAATGGATTTAAGGGATAACAGCCACAAATCCAGTCATGATGGAAGGGTGACATAAGGCAGTTTTGAATCCTGTGGCCTATTCTGCTCTCACTCACTCTAAATACATAATTATTATAACTCAGTGAGCTGCTTGTGGTTTTTGAATGAAGCAAGTAAAGGTGAAGTTGTGATAAGTTTTCATATAATTTCATTAAATTTACACTTCATATAATTTCAGAAAAAAAATATTATGCAGAGATATGCTACTACTCTGTTTAAAGTTAGATTACTGTGTGGGGGTTAGATTAGCGGATTGAGAATTTAGGTTAGGTGAAGTGGATTAAGAACTGCCTGAATGGCAGATGCCAGAGGGTCATAATCAGTGGCACAGGGACTAGTGGCAGGCCTCTCACTAGTGTCATCACCCAAGGTTTAATACCGGGCCCAGGATTGTTTAACTTGTTCATCAATGACTTGGATGAAGGGACAGACACCTCCTCAGCAAGTTTGCTGATGACACAAAACTTGTAGGAGTGGCCAGTACCCCAGAGTGCTGTGCAGCCCTTCAGAGGGACCTTGACAGGTTGGAGAGATGGGCAGAGAGGAACTGTCTGAAATCCAACAAAGACAAATTCAGAGTCTTGCACCTAAGGAAAACTAACCCCATGCACCAGGACAGGCTGAGGGCTGACCTGATGTAAAGCAGCTCGGTGTCCTGGTGGACAAAAAGCTGTCCATGGGCCAGCAGCATGCCCTTGTGGCCAAGAAGGCCAACAGTGTCCTGGGGTGCTGTATCAGGGGTTAATTACACTGATACTTTTGGTCTGTGTTCGGCCCAACCACCTGTGAAAGTTTTGTTCTTTCCCTGCCAAGTTATGAGAAAACAAGCACTGATAAAACGGAAACTTTGTCCTTGAAGGGAGTTTTTGCATAAACTATGTTTAATTGGTGTTCTATGATTGGCTAATCGTTCTCCAAGGTTGCTTGAAGGAGAAATTGAAGACTATAGTGATGAAGTAGTGCCCCAGACTCATTTGGAAAAGACTCCCCGAGTGCAGTACACAGGCACAGGGAAAACCACGCGTGTGCAGAAGAGATGCACTTACATAACCAAGGGGGTGGGACTGAGGGCCTCTGGTTTGGTGGTGCTGGCCATGCCAGCCTAGGTTGAGGTCGCTCAGTTAATTGTATAAAAGCAGATAGCTCTTTCTTGGAGGAGAGCAAGCTTCACATCAATGACAACGTTGCCTTTTGGCGGGGATGCCTGCCAGTTTGTGAACTTACTGACTTTCCAAGGATGCAGCTTCTGCTATTGGTAATTATAGGTACACTAGGTCGGTAAGATAGCTTTATGGGCAACAGCTGGGTAACTGAGGAGGTCCTGCTGGGGCCTTATTTCTCTCTTCCTTTCTCCCTTTTTTGTTTGTTCACTTTGTTGGCCACCTCTTGGTAATAAATTTCAGTTTTGTTGAGCTTTCAATGGTGTCATGGTTTCAAGATTTCAGTATCTTGAATCCTCCCTAATACAGGTGCATTAGGAAGAGCACTGCCAGCAGGTTGAGAGAGGCGATCCTGCCTCTCTACTCAGCCCTAGTGAGGCCACATCTGGAGTGCTGTGTCCAGTTCTGGGCTCCTCAGTACAAGAGAGACATGGAGCTCCTGGAGTGGAGGAGCCCTCCAGCAAGTGGCTACAAAGATGAGCATCTCTACTCCTCTGCTGGAGCATCTCAGCATCTCTCTTATGAGAAAGGCTGAGAGAATTGAGCCTGTTCAATCCCAAGAAGAGACAACTGAGTGGGGCCCTCATCAATGTCTATAAGTATCTGAAGGCAGAGTGTCAAGAGGATGGAGCCTTTAGACAAGACGTATCAGGAAGAAACTGATGCACAGGAAGTTTCACCTGAATATGAGCAAGAACTTTATTGTGTGGATGACCGAGCACTGGAACAGATTGCCCAGAGAGGTTGTGGAGTCTCTGTCACTGGAGATATTCAAGAACCTTCTGGACACAATCCTGTACAATGTACTCTTGGATGACTCTTCTTGAGCAGAGAGGTTGGACCAAATGACTTATTATGATCCCTTCCAACCTTACCAATTCTGTGAATACTTCTCATTTTAATAGATTTAATGTCCTTGCTATCTAAAAATCACTAATATAAATGTCCTGTAAAGGAATTTATTTCTTCCATCTCTTCCCTTCAGTATCATAATTGACAGAAGTTGTTACACCTTCAGAGTAGACAATTTATTGATCACAGTAGGTTGTTGTTACTGAGACACTTTGAGGAAAAAATACAAAGGAATGGATACTTTTGCTGTCATTCCTAGAGAAGGGCAGCTGAAGAAGATCTTAATGAAGCTTCAGGGCATGACATCAGACAAAGTCTAGAGTAAGACTTGTGTTTGCCTTCAAGAGAGAAGATAAAAACCAGTAGCTTGTGCAAGCTACACAGTTTTATTTCTGCCAAAAGCCAGTATTGACACACTGCAACTGGATTTCCTGGTAGTTCACAGTTTAATGGGCTATCCCTGCTATGAAGCACAACATGTCCAAGCAGCACATTGTTGTTAAAGCTAAAAAAATTTCATTATATTTGAGTAGTTTATGGTCTTTATCAAGGTGGTAGTTTTGGATATAATATACTCTGAATACATGATGAGGCATAAAGCAGACTAATGTTATCAAGATGAAGAAGAAACTCTTTGCCTGAGCCCTGAATTCCACATGAGAGTTAATGTCAGGCCAGTATTTCACAGCCAGTCTACAGATCACCATCAGCTGGATTATGGTAAGCGCAGCACAAACTGCCACCAAAATCCCAATCAAGCAGTAGTTTGTGATCACCATGTGAGGCTCTTGTATCTCCCTGTGGAACTGAAAGCATTTGGAGGGGTGATATATCTTAGAGGTGCCATAGTATGAAAGAAGAACAGGTGTGATGATCAGTGCTCCCACCAACCAGACAGCACCCACCCAGGTTGTAGTGTAGCACTTCCTAAACTCGAGCCGGAAGAGGCGGATTATGATGATAGCCATGTAAAACACAAACGTGAGGTACATGTGGAGGTAGATGAGGGCACTCGCCAGCCTGCAGGCAAACCACCCGAATTTCCACTCCTGCAAAATGTAATAGCTGAGGCGAAAGGGGATGCTGAGTAGCATAAAGGTGTGCAGCACCAGGAGGTTGATGATGATAATGGTCATCACGGATTGTGATCTCCTTTGAAACAACTGATGGGACATCATGATGATCCCAAGGATGCCACCAGCCAAGTTGATTATGTACAGGATTATGAGAACTGTGCAGAGCTTCTCTGAGGTGTCCAGAAGTGTGTCATTGGAGGAATGATTCTGCTGTGTTATGCTGCTGTTAGGCATTCTCCTAAACTCTTCTTTTGAAGGTTACTGAAAATGAAAAATAGAAGTGACACATTTTCTTTGTTACTTCCTTTATCGCTAACTATGGAATGTCACAGTTTCATGAAGAGATACTGTACTGAATTGTATTTGAAATTATGTCATACCATGTAGTATACAAGCTTATAACTGTTGTCATACTGCATATGACAGCAATAACCCATGCCTCACTGTTAAAAACACATTTTACATAATTATGAATGAGATTTTGATTTACTAAACTGCATTCTAGGATTTTTTTTCAGTTGTTTGCCTCTAGATTCAACCACTTGAACAAGCCAAGACACTGTCTGTGTGTAAATTGTGCAAGTTTAATCTGCACTCATGTTATAAAGCTAAAATGGAAATGGGAAAATACTGAAATGTGAAGAGATTGTACCTATCATGTGTATGTACATGCTCTATGACAAAACCTGAGCCATTTTTTTAGCAGATTGGTGGTTGGGTGCTGAACATCCTTATGGTAGTAACAGTTTGTTTCTAGATACATAGAGCAAATTGAAAATAAAGATCTGCAGATGAAAATTCAATTGCCTCCTGCTTCAGCAGCAAATATTTTTGCTACAGAGTTTTACCTGAGCTACTCGACCATAAAAAGTGATAAAAGCTAGAAGTTAATTTAAGAATGATCTTCTGAGAGACATAATACTTTTGGCCCTTGTCGAAGATAGCCACAAAAAGCTACATTCTTATTTAGATTTAAGGCAAAATGTGGACCGTTCAGTTCTTTGGGCTTGCATACAGATTTTTGTACAAGTACATGGGGAGAGCATGCAAGGTAGATACATACTTTGCTAATGAAATCTGTCCTTATCTTAAAGAGTTTTGAAAGAACAGAGTTGAATAATCATCTCTTTAAAAAGCAACATCTCTCTCTCATTCCTTTGAAGTTAAAAATCAGTAAACTTGTTTTAATAGGCAATTCTTAATTCTGTTGCACTCATCTGTAAAGTGATAGACTGAAACTGCAGAACATTTTCAGAGAAGCTTCTTATTTATGAAGCATCAGGCAAAGCATCTTTAGAAGGCCAAGACTGATATAAACCTTTCTGTTTACTTCCCTTTAAAATGCATGACCTTAGAAGCATTTAAAAGTTTAAAATTCATACCCACCTAATAGTCCAGAGACACACATGAGAAATTTGCTTTCCCAGAAACTTTGCTATAACAAAAGTTTTACAAGGAAATTAATTTTCCAGTGTATATTGCTAATATTTCAAAGTGGCTTTAAGAAGGTACAATCTTTTTGTTGTTCCAAACATCATAGTTATGGCTTAATGCCTAAATTTTATATCACTCAGAAATAGATTACATTTTTTTCACCATTTATAGAAATAAAATATTTGAATTTTACCTTATAATCTCTTATTTTTGTGACTTCACGCTTTGCCATTTCACACAGCCGTAGCATATATTGTAATCAGTGTGAAAAAAAAGCCTTTGGTATTAGTATTTGACCGAGAATGGCTGAGGGTTTTCTCAGCCCACATACAGGAAGGAACAAGCCTTTCTTCTTACTTCACTGCGATAGTAATCTCATACTTTCAAGATGCAATGTTCTTTCGATCATGCAGAGAGAAATGCTGAAAAGCTGCTGACCTGTCAGAGACCATCGTTGTGCTTGGACCCATACAGACCCATAGAGGTAGTCAGGACCACTGCCCACAATTTGGTCAGTCTCAAAGCTCAGATGGGCAGTGAGCCCATACAACTACCACAAGTTACTGCGTTTTGCTACTTAACAAGTAAGAAGTGCCACTGATCAAGAGAAGAAATATACAGCGGAGCAAAGGATGTCTTCCTTATGCATGTGCCTATCCCTCTAAGCTTGTTTTATGTTTAATGATTAGGCTAAGTGTGCTGGAATAACAAAGTGTTTAGCACAGTTAACAGAAGATTTCACTCTATCATGTTATTAGATCTTCTAGAATTCAGAGATTACTCACTGTTTAAATACTGTAAGTAAAAAAACCTGCAGACATATATGAAAAGCAACTTCAGAGTTTCTGCTGGTAATAAAAGACATAAAAATGCCAGTGGGCCTTGAAAATTATGCCTGAACCACCAACATGAACGATGACCCCAAACTATAACATTAGTATAAGGTAGCTCACTAAAAAGGAAAGCTTTGAGTGAGGTCTCTTCTAGAGACATTGAAAAGCACTTTCTTCACTAGAAATTAAACAGAAAAATGTTAGTCCAGTTTATTTTTCAACTATAATTGGGGAAAAAAAAAAAAGTAGACTTCAATGAGAGTCATCACTACTCAAATGGGATAGGCAACACGTAAGGTTTTGTGAGCAACAACATAAAACCAATTCCAGCAGGGCTGAACTAATATTGATCCTACCATCATGAAATCATCTTCTGCTGTGGATGAGAGGATGATTCTCTCTGAGAGGCTCCTTTTGTATTAATTACAGTGTTAGGAAGAACAAGATGTGAAAGAGAAGTAAAGAGATAGAAGTAAAGAGATACAAAGACTAAAAATAAAAAGAAAAGGGTCAGTAAGAGAAACAGGAAGAGCTGTGAGGGTGAGAAAGAATGTACAAACAGCAGCCTGTGGTCTGTGAGATAGCCTCTGGATAAACTCTGAAAGCTTTGAGAGAACAGTTACCATTTTATCTAGACTAGGATTCAGAACAGGAGGGATGCCCATTTTGGATGCTCCATATACTTGTAGGCTTGTGATAAAAGAACTGTCCAATTGTTCCATCAGAGCACTAAAGGAGAACAACTGCCAGGTGTGGTTCCAGCATCACTTAATCCCACATAATGACAGGCTGCTGCCTGACATTGTAGCGATAGTGGTTGGATGGCAAAACAATCCACCAATTCTGCAGAAACGCACAGGAAGGTAGCAAACAGCCTGGGTGTCAGGCACGGCAGGTTTCCCTGGGTTAGAATGATCATGAAACCACACCCACAGCCTCTAGGTGAAGCAGGGAAATGCCTGCTACCTTGTGCTCTGAGCACAGGACTTGAAGTGATCCACAGAACTTGAAACACCAAGTAATAATCAAGAGGAGACTTGAAGAAATTGCATTCCTCAAATGGTCACAAATGCCGGCACTCCAGACAGAGTCAAATCAGATTCTGAAACTGAGAGCTTTGAGCACTCTCTTACCTTGATGAGTCCAGTCTGAGTTCTTTGGATGTAAAATGAGGCCAGAACCCAGCAAAAATGTTGCATAGACAATTCTCTTGTCTCCTTGGGGATAGTGCTGTTGGCTGGCACCAAAACTGCTGGAGGCCAGAAACTGAACTTCTCAGTGTTTTCATACCTCTGAGTTGCTTTCATCTTGAAACATTTCTTGAAGCTTGTATGTTGAATTTGCTCATTGTGTTAACCTTTCATCTTCAGGTTCTTTGATTAAATTAAAAGAAAAAAAAAACACTCAAAACTCAACTCAGCCCTGTAAAGTAGGTTTTAGTTTAGTTTGTTATTTGAGTACAAAAGGAAATTGAGTCACATCAGTCTGTTCAAATGAACAATCAGCTCTAGTGTTGGCTTCTTACTTAGACAGCACATAGCTTGCCTTGACCATTGAGAGAAGAGGAACAAGGCCTGTTGGATGTTTAGAGATGGGATGAGTCTTTATGGAAGTGCCGCTGTCGGTGCCCATGCATTGGTGTATCAGAGTTCCTTTAAGCAGGGCTAAATTCACAGTAGAACCCTAACTTCTTCATTTCATTTCTACATGACTTCCTCTGCCTCCTGTGTCAGTTTACAAAACTGATATGTTTTCTGGTCAGTATAATAGCAATCAAGGTTTCACATACGAGCTCAAGAGCTCCTTTCTATCTAGGGACAACCATAAAACTGTGCTGCCTTGTGCTACTGGATAGATTTTCAGTTTTAGCTACTTCCAACCTAGGGTCATAACTGCTAATTATTTAAATGATTCATTAATATTAACCCTCTATTGCTACCTACCTATAAGAACTGAGCTATAAACAACAGTAAATTAGGGAATATGTGTGTTATACTTTTAAATACTGCTTTTTCTGTGATTGCAAATTGTGCTGGTTTAAGAGTCAACCAGCAGGGGAAATGAACTCAACTCAAAGGAGAGACCACAAGTCAGAATAACAATTTATTAAAACAACACAGCAAGCACAATCACACAAACAAACAATTGGTCCTAACCCACAAAACCCACATGTACAACCCAGTACCCTGGGGCATGAACAAAGTGGTGTTCCCTGGGCCCCGCTTGAGTCCAAAGTAAAGGGAGAGGGGAAAAACCTGTTGGTGGGAGAGCTGTTGCAGTCTGGTCAGAAGCGGTGATTGCAGTCTAGCTGAGGTTGAGAGCGATGAACTGCAGTCTTCCTCTGGATCCCACAAGTGGTTGCAAAAGTTCTGAAACTCCAGGTTTATATATTCTCCAGTTCAGGCAGAAATGGTCAATCCTTCCCTCAGAGCGGGGAGTTCCATAAAAGGCTCAGAGTGGGGACTTCCATAAAGGGTGTGAGGACAAGAGCATTCTCTTATCTCACAGGCCTCTTAACACCTAGTTTATAGCCTGAGGAGTCAGGCTCTATGGGCGGAGGGTGTGAATAGTCTATTGACAACAGTTTCTGGGTAATGGCATGGAAGGCTATAGAATACACAGTTTTGGGTTATACCCATACCATGATGAACTGATCTCAGCTGTCCTAACTAGGACACAAATGCAATCACAGTTCTTGCTGTCTCACTCCCACCCTGTTAGATATGAATAACAGGTATCGAACAGTGAGAAAATCATACTTCATGGTTAGGAAACCTGCAGGATAATCCATTTAATTTGCCAATCCCACCCACCTATGCATCATGAAGAATTTACTAACTTCAGCCAGTAAACGGTCAACAAGGTTAGCAGAAGATTTTTGATTCTTGGGTTAATCTTCTAATTACTTGGTTGCAGATTTACTGAGAGGTTTCTCAGGCTTTGTCAGGATGGAAGAGCTATCTGGCTTCTCTGTGTATTAGAAAGAGTAATATATTGTTGCCTTAGTCATGCCTATTTAATATGCCTCAAAAGTAGACATTATGCTTTATATAAATAGCAGTAATATATCATGGACTTCTGTGGAGAAATTTGGTGGAGTGTATCACAGGCAGGCTATGATTTACCTTTTGAAACAAAACTGTTATTTATTGGGTTTGGTGCAAGGAAAAGAGATTTATTAACATAAATTCAGGAACTTGTCATTTTTCTCCTGTGCTGGAACATACCAGTTGAGTAATAAATTAGAAGATTCATGAAATAGTTTTGTCCTACTATTTGGTCTAGTTGCCCTCCAACACCTGTAGTGGCAATAAAGTTTCTGCTGCTTTAGTTTATTCCAAAAAATTGAGAATGCTGGCTGTAAAGTACCATTGTACTCAGGAACAGCTGCAGAGAACCACATGTGAGTCAAGGATCTGGCTCTGACAGCATAAACTTTTCCTGGTCCCAAATACTTTCCTTTCTGCTTGCCCATGCTGTCACTCATTGTCTTTGTCAAACTTACTTCCCTTTGTTTTCAGACTCACAGCCTTTCTCAGAAGTCTGAATTTCAAGGGATAGCCCCACACAATACTACTTTACCTCATTTCTCTAGTTCTGTTTGATAAATAAGGTCACAGACACAGAATCTGAATTCTTCTTTCCTGATACTAATACACAGAATCAACAAGCTTTGCGGTAATTAGATCCCTGAAACTAATTTTTGCTTGACTCAAAGTTGGGCAAGGCTTAATCTTTATTAAACCGAAAAGCAATTAGGAAGAAACTACATAAACCAATTAACTCATGCAGGAAAGCATGATGGCAGTTTTCAGTGAGTTACAGGAAGCATGGAGGGTGCCCAAAACACACAGGTGGTGCTTTCAGGTGAGGTGGAGAGGTTGATTTGGGGATTTTTCTCTCCCTCTTCTCCACTCTGGTGAGAACCTATCTGGAATACAGCAGCCAGTTCTGGGGCCCCAGTATAAGAAGGATGTGAATGTACTGGACCAAGTCCAGAATAGGCCACAAAATGATCAGAGATCTGAAGCATCTCTCCTATGAAAACACATTGAGAGTGTTGAGTTGTTCATCCAGGAGAAGAGAAGGTTCCAGGGAGACCTTTGAGAGTCTTCCAGTACATAAAGGGGTCCTAAAGGAAAGATGGAGAGGGACTTTTTACAAGGACATGTAATAAGAGGGTAAAGGGTAATGGTTTAAAACTGAAAGAGGAGAGATTTAGATTAGCTATGAGGAAGAAATTCTTTACTGTGAGAGTAGCGAGGCACTGGCATAGGTTGCCCAGAGAAGTTGTGGATGCCCCATCCCTCATAGTATTTAAGGCCAGGCTGGATGGATCTATGACTAACCTGGTCTAGTGAAATGAGTCCCTGCCCATAGATGATATTTGAGGTCTCTTCCAACCCAAGCCATTCTATGGTTGGTTTCTGAATTTGGGTTGTTTTTTCCGAATTCCCATTGATCTTACACTCTGCCAGATCTTACAACTGTGTGTTTGTGACCATCTCTCACAAAAATGAGCTTTATCTTTACTGAGGAAAGTTTCCCATTTTTCTAGAAGAAAAGCAAATGCTCATGTTCTGGATGGAGTTGCAGAAAGAAAACTGGAAGACAGGAATGAGGACACTGAATATAAAAAAAATTTTGCATTTGTCAGTAAATTACTTTATAATTTGATGAGTCTGGTGTCTAGAGGCCTGTCACCCCAGTTTCATCAAAATACACATCCCAAATAGTGCAGTTACTGAAAAAACAAGGCAAAAGAGGATTTTGAACTACTGAGAACTTGAAGTATCCTATATCAGCTCTGCAGGACTGAAACCCCTGAATGAATCAGAAAAAAATGCATTAACATTTATCCTTATGGTTGTTGAGTGGGAATCATATGAATAGTTTGAATTCTGAGATACAAAAGAAATTAAATACCAGTATGAAATAGAATACCTTGAGACTGGTTGTGAAACAAGATTTTTTAGTTCCTGTCACTAAATAGAGAACCAAATACAAAATCCAGGCTGCAGGCTACCAGACATTTCTGATTTAATTTCCTGTGGGATATCCAAAGATGCCTAGAGAAACAAAAGTGAGCTTGAAATTTGAACTGATTTTGGCTAGTGGATGCCACCACTGGCATCCCTGGAAGAACATATGGGGTCAAGGTTTGGAAAACCTCCAGTGGGGCAATCCCACAAGCAGAGGAAACTCCAAAGCTGAGGCCATTTGTTCAGTGGACTAAGTGCTGTATTTACAAAAACTGACCCTCTCACCTTCAGAGTGCCTTGCCCATAGCATGGTTACCACTGCAGAAGAAAACAGAGCAGAGAAAAAGGAAGTTCTACAATACTCAATGATAGAAGTGGCTTAAAGCATTGTGCAGGCAAGAATAATCTGATGGGATTTAAAAAGAGATGCTAATCATGTATTTAAAGTATACCTCCTCCCTGCCCTGCCTTGAAAAAGGTTCTGTTGACTCTTTCAACGATGCCAGTTAGCAGCTAGGAATGAACCTATGTGCTGGCAACTCCATCGCCCATGGTAAGACAAGGGCTTCCAGCAGACTCTTACATTTCTCAGAGCAGAGTTGTCATTTTGTATTCTAATCACAAATGTCAATGATGTCATCAGATCTGGAAACTCAATGGTTTAGTGAAAGACTGACAAAGTTACCAAAAAAATAGCATCTCCACCAGGGTCTCTCTCTAGGCTTTGGGTTTATTTTGGAAGCAAAGCACCCAGTTCCTCCTCTTTTCATGAGGAGGTTGCAGACCTCTTAAATGAAACAGTGATTACCCTGGCTTCTCTGACTTACATCCAGGCTAACATGTCTGCTCCTTCTTATCTTATAATATTGATAAGTAGCAACCACAGGCTCCTTACAGAAGGGTATTCCTTTACAGGAAACAATAAATGTCCTTTAAGAAAAAAGACATTTAAAGCAATAAAGCAGACTCTACGCTTATTTAGATCTTACCCAGGTTTGCTGTTTGCTGAAATGTGAGGAACCATTACTCGAGAGAATCACAGAATCACAAAAGGGTATGGGTTGGTAGGGATGTGAAAGATCATCTACTTCCAAACCACCCCCCCCACATGAACACAGATACCACTCACTCAGGGCCCAACCCAACCTATCCCAAAGCAACTCATAAAGGCTTTTTGCTCATTATATTGGATAATATCTATAACATTGTATATATTGTACATATTATCAAATAATCCAGCCACATTCAGCATTTGGAAAATGAAATAACAATGTAATTTCTGATGTAATTTTTTGCTAATTGGGAAATCTCTGTGCTTCCATTATACGTAGTGTTTACAGGAATGAAATGAAACAAATGCCATGCTATATGTCTGTTTATACCTCATACTCTCAACATATGGCAAAGAGAATATGTATAACATATAAAAATGTTCGCATACTAAAATGATCATGATTTTAAGTACCATCAAACTGTCTACATAGATTTATTCAATAGCTTTCACTGTTTCTTTGTTTTCTCAGTTCAAGGACTTGAGGAATTACTGTAATTCCTACAATTACAGTAATTCTATGCCCTAGAACATAGATGGGCCATGGAGCCAATTAACATATTTTAAGCTAACTCTATGAAAACGAAATATGTGATAGGTTGCAAATGAACTGTTTAACAGAGTCCTGTTGGACTTATCTTTCTGTTACAACAAAAATAGATTGTAGAACAAAAGAATAGGATGGAGTGGAATATTTAAAATGATTAATTTAATTGCTATTCAACCACCAGTAGTTCTTAGAAATGAAGGATGGGGAAAGCCTTTGTTAATGCAGATGACAGAGGAAATTGGTTATCTCTATGAGCAACGTGAGGTTACTTTATAAAATCTTTTGCTCAACCAAAGTAATTTTTGAATGACTGAAACTCAAATGAGTACAGGCTTTAAACTTGAATATTTTAATGCATCAGTTGTGAACTGAAGAGAGACATGGAGAGTGGGAGACAATAACAACAACCTGCCACTCCTAATATTGTCCCACTCTAAGCAATCTGTCAGCTTCAGAGATATAGGATAGGGCTACCTTTAAAAGCATAAGAGGATCTTTAGGGTTCAGCAGTTACTTTTCTATGAGGATAGAAGCAGCCCTTCTTTGGATGCTTTTTCTTCACTTTATGTGGGAGCGGGCAGGGGCTATGGTGTGGCCAATGTTTTTGAGTGCCACAAAGCCTCTCCTGTCTAATTCTGGCTGAAAGTCTCTGAGGAAGTGTGATGGAGCAGAGGTTAGGAACTTACTTCTCTTCATCTGAAAATTAGGTAGAGGAACAGCTCCAGAACCTAAAATAACATTAAATCCATGCAATCTAGCACAAATATTTCACTTGCTAGTGATGTACTCCTTTTCCAAAGAGCAGAGGGAAAGAATGAGGCTTGGGCAGGAAGAGGAGAGTGCTGGAAGCACTGTAGCTCTTGTGTCCAACACAAGAGGAGGAATTAAACACCCAAGGCATTTAGAAATTGAGGGAAATGCTCAGCCCCAGGGGCAAAGCCTAGAAAAGAGGATAGAAAAGTGCTTAGAATTGGATGAGACAGCTGAGAAATACTCAAAAATTTTAAAAAGGATGAAGTAAATCAAAATGAAGTTGAATAGCAGGGCTAGGAAAAGTTGAGTTACTCTTGTTCAGTTGAAGCAAGTGGAAGGAGAAATTTGCCTTTTTCAGGCAGGTGCAGCAGGAGCAGGACTTGATAGAACCCACGCTGGGCTACTGCATGTCTGAAAAGGCATCTGTGGTACTTCTCATATAGAGAGATTCATTCATAGGATAAGTATACATTCCAGAAATAAATAAAAGGGGAAGCTGATATTTCTTTAATCAAAGCTGGTAGGCTACAAAATCCATGCTAACTTGCCTGACTAATCTCCTATTGGGCAGTGACAGTGTTGTCAGATGTCTGTTTGTACAGACCTACAGGACCTCAGGGGGTACAAACCTTTCCGTAGGGAAATGCAGTCGTCTGGACTATGACATAATCAAAAGGTCCTTAAGTCTTTGCTCAGCTCTTATTTCAAATACCTGTGAGAAAAAAGTGATTACACTTCACAGTGTCATAGAACTAGCTGAAACCAGGTTAGATTTTATATATTATAATATTTTTAGATAAGTTTCCTGTATACCTTTGAGACAAATAGAAACCAAAAAATCAGCACAGGAAGTTCTCTGCCTTATCTACTATTTCTTTCTCACTTGGAGCTCCATTCTGTGTTCATATGAAAGCCTTCAGGGTAGTACTGGCCTTAGCATCCTATGGCTGCCTTCCAAGGATAAGGGGGTAGGCAACTGTTTCCCCAGGGTTATCACTGACCCATACAATGGATTTGCTGTGCAAAATATTTCACCTCATGCAGCACCCACTTGTGTAAGGAGGTTTTCCATTCTCCAAGTATCACACTCAATTACCTACTCCTACCACATGTAACATCCCTTCAGCAGCTATTTACTCACTACGAGAAATAAGTTCAGGGGTAAGATTTTCTTTTCAAGAGGGTCATACGTTTCCTCTAAGGAAATTCTGATCTCCTTGGAGATTTATTTCGCTTAAAACTGAGAGAGAGAAAAAGCTGTCTTAAATATGATTAATAATTTGATCTTAAGCGTAGATGAAAATCAGGGAGGAAGTTTACCTACATGTGTTTCAATTGCACATTTCCAATGTACAAAATAGCAGAATAATTGTAGTAGAAACAAGCATCTCTAAAAACATTATATCTAGCTGTAAACCCGAAGGCCTAATTAATCTAAAAATTCAAAATTATGTTCCTTTGCAACAGAAGATGCAAACTCTCAAAAATAAATCCAGGGATTATGTTCTCAGTTCAAAGGAGAACAGTGAAAGGGCCAACTAATTCTCTCACTTCTTACTTCTTTTTCTTTCTCACTAAACATGGTTTTAGACAAGATTGTCAAAGCATTGTTAGCCAGCATCAACTAGTTGCTGCCTATGAGAAGCTAAAAATTTATTGATTTAAAAGTTCTTTGTTAGATCCTCCTGATATTTAAAAATCCTCCTGATTAAAAAGTGAATAAATAACAGGTTTTTCCTGTTTGAGCCTTAGGGATTTTTTTGCTGTACATGTTCAAATTTAAAAATTTGAATAAAAATAAGATTGTATCAAAATCCAATTTTATTTTCTAAACTAAAGCTCTTTGGTGCAACCTGAAGCAAGGAATTTTACAGCCTTTCAACTATTTCTTTAAAAGTGTGGCTTAAATTCTTTCTGGCAGCTAAGCTAAGCTCTCACTCATTTTCCCCAAAGGGATGGGGGAGAAAACTGGAAGAGCAAAACAGAGGAGAAAACTTTTGGGTCAAGATAAAGACAGTTTAATAAGTGGGGGGGGAGCAGGGAGGGAACAAAGAGAAACATAAGTTAACCAATGCAAAAGGGATCATCCCTCACTACCAGAAACCAGTGCCCTACTAGTCTTTTGGAAAAGTTCTCCCTTCCCAGTTTTACTGCTGAGTGTGATGTTATGGTATGGTTTTTTCAGTTCAGGTCAGGTGTCCCAGCTGCATCCCTTCCCCTCCTATTGCCCACCCTCAGCCCACTATCTAGAGGGTCAAACTGGTAAAACAGAGAAGGTGTTGGTGCTACATAACTATGGCTCAGCAAGAGCTAAACCACTGGTCTGTTATCAATACTGTTTTGCCACTAATCTAAAACACAGCATCATATGGGCGGATATGGAGAAAAATTACTCCATCCCAACCAGAGCCAGTACAGAAAAAAAAAAAAATCACAATTGTGAAGAAAATGGTTGAAGTATTCTGAAAATGTAAAAAAAATATTAATAATTTCAATATGAAATATTTTGCTTGGAAAAATTAAAAAAGAAATATTCACAAATCCATTTCTGGAATATGGATTAATCCAGGAAAAAATCTTCCTATGGTGCAATTTTCATCTGAATGAACCCGTAATAAGGACCATATTACTTCATATTTTTTCTAAAAACATTTGTCTCTACTAGCAAAAATATCACAATTTGTAGAAGAAAGCAGGGACAGAGTAAGTTGTAAAGGGTTTGGTCACTGGAAGATGGGGCATATCAGGTGAGTGAGGGCTTCAGGTGTGACAGTCAAACATGGCACTGAAAGAGTCCTGAAGAGGAGCTGCCAGAAATAACTGGCAGTCAGTTAAAAATAAAGCTCCTCAGTGCTAGATCTGATAACCTTCAACATCCTCACCACGAGCTGTGTGACTGGACAGAGCTTTGTGTATAACATTGAGTGGGAGGGAGCAGTAATGTGCTGGAGGCCAGGGCTGCTGTTCAGAAGGACCTCAGCAGGCTGGGGGAATGGTGGTCAGTCTGTCCTCTGCTGTAATTTAGTTAATTGTGCCTTGGGGCAGACAGCTGTCTGGCTGTTGGTAAAACGTGCTTTGTAAATGAGAGAGCAGATAAGATTATGGAACCCCATATATGTTGTTTGTCAGATCACTTTTTAAGTGCTAAGGGCTTTGGGTACAACCAATAAAGTTTGGATCACAAACACTCAGGGGAAGCAGAGGGGCAGGCACTGATCTTGCTAGTAACCAGCAATAAGACGCGAGGAAAAGGCATAAAGCTGTGTCAGGGAAGGTTAGGGTGGATTCACCTTGAGGGTGGTCAGGCACTGGAACAGGCTCCCCATGGAAGTGAGTAATGGCCCCAAGCCTGTCAGAGCTCAGAAAGTGTTTGGACAGTGTTCTGGGGTGCATGGTGTAATCCTTGCGTTGTCCTGTGCAGGGCCAGGAGTTGGATTTTGATGACCCCTGTGGGTCCTTTCCAGCTCAGGATATTTTGTGATTCTGTGATATTCATAACAATTTGAAAGTGGTGTAGCTGGGGGTCAGGAGGCCCAGAGGAGGTGTTTGGATTCTACATCCTTAAAGATTTTCAAAACACAACTACACACAGTCCTGGGCAGTCTCATCTAACTTTGAGTTTAGCCATGCTTCGAGCAGGGATAGGACTAGATGATCTAGAGAGATATCTTGCTATCTATTTTTGAATGTGATTTTAACTCATCTTAATACCACAGAGGCGAATCTTCCTTCCACATCTTAACTTCATGTTCATAGCTTTGTGAAGGTTCAAGTTACTAAATTTGGTTACTAAATATAGTAACTAACTTGAAGCAATTACTAATGTGGAACATTTAATAACATAAATTTAAGTTATCATTTGCTCCTACACACATCCTGACCTCCAGAACAAGATTTTGTCCTTGCTATTATTTTACCAGCTCAATACTTTGCTGTTATAGCAGAAATACCCCTTGACATTAAATTACATGAAACCACCTTGGTCCAACATAATTATTACTTTTGTCATTTTTACTTCACCAGTAACTGTAGTGGTTTCACACTCCTACACATTTTTGCAAAAGGTGTTGTTATGGTGATGCATTTCACATGCTGTATTTCTTCAGATGTCTCTACTACCACTCTTTTGTGTCCCTTGTGTAGCTAAATATGCTCACGAGTGACCAGTTTGGGGTATTTAACCAAAGAATAGTTGAGATTTTTCTTGCAGATTCTTTTTTGTCTCACAGCTTGGCTTTACTTATTTCTCTGAGAACTAACTGCTTGCTCTCTAATTTCACTTGTCATGTTTTTCACTTATTCTTGAAATTTTGAGCTTCGTGTTCTTCACATTCATTGGGGTGTTAAGTTTGCTGGTGGTGTTTGCCATCCTTGTTTGCTGTCCACACCCTACTGCTGCATTACAAAGAGCTCTAACTCCTCAGAAGCATCAGAGAAGGCTCAGCCTTTCAAATTCTTAGTCCACTGAACATTAATACCACTCAGCAAAAGAGATATCAGCTCAGATTTGCAGTCTCCCACTTTCATGTGTGATTATTTTTCATTATTTTATTTGTGACTCGGTTTCCACGTTGGTTATTGTTGAGACAAAGTAAAGTGCATGAAAAGTGTGCAACAACCATTCAGTAACCCTGAAAGGAGCGTATTCTTGAATATCAGAGCAGTGCTATAGTAAATTGCCTCTTTATTTATTACAATAGTGCATACAGAGGAGATAACAGCAGAGCTAACAAGTCTCTGCATATATATGGGTTACATTTGTAATGAGAAACAACTCCACTAATTAACTCTGCTCCCTAATGAGATTAAATTCCTGCACTAAAAGACATTTATAATAAAGTCAATACAAACACAAAGTATATCAGTTTCTAACTCCTTCATTATGGCAAGGAGACATAAAAAATATCATGTTTCTATATTGTCATGGAACAGTAAGCACTGACAGGGAGGAGGGGGAGCTTACTGTTGATAAGCTGAGGTTGTTCCAGTTTCCACAAAAACCTCAATAGTTTCCACAAAAACCTCAATAGTTTCCTTCCCTCGTCCCTTCTTTACCTTCATACATGTAGACTGGTAAATCAGTGAACCATTATTTCTCATTTTTTAAGTTAATATTTGAAAAAAACTTGATACATAAACTTGCATATGTAAATTCATTAAAAACAATGTAAGCTCAAATTGTAAGCTTGAGTAGAAGATATCAAACAGCATGTTTTTCCATTGAGCTCACAATTATTTTCATGAATGAGTCAATGGTGATGAGGTCTGCTGACACTTTGATTTTGCCATTAAGTAGTGGATGATATCCAAAGGAAGAGAGGCTGAGGTGAGCCTGCACCTGGGATGGGTTCCAAGCAGAGCTGAGTACCATGCACATTTTATTTCCAAGTGGTGAGCTGAATTCTTAGCAAACTTCATAAAGCATATTCCCATAGATCAATCCCATGCATTATTGTCTGCCATCCACTCAATGAGCATCTCCATAATATGCTGTTTAGATGCTCTACTAGTTCTTTCCTTTGAGAGTGTCCTGGTTTTCCATGTTCCAAGCTGAGCCAAGATCACAAATACTTCAGTTCTTGCATGACTTGAGTAATGAATTATGTTCCTTCATGACCCTGCAATACAATAGGGTCTTCAAAAGTGAGAAAGATGTCAAAAAGCTGTAGAGCTACCTCAGCTGCTTTTTTTTGAGGATGGAGAACACAAAGTTTGGTGATGCAGTCCTGGTACATCATTATCCACTTCAAGATGCCTAGATACACAGACTGCATATTGATAAAATCAATTTGCCCTTGTGCTATGTTCCTTGTTCAGAGTAGACCAGCCAGCCAACCATCACAAGTAGTGCCTTCTCTTTTCTTGGCACACTACACAGAAGGTTTTTGAAGTGCTGAACAGCAGCTCTGGTGATGTCTGCATAGTTAAATGACAAGTGTTCAATGGTTGTGGCCACCATGCCAGTAGTCGTGTACTTTCATGATTATAACATATATATCCTCAATGCATGCACAAGGGAGAATTTTCTTACATTTGCCTTCTGTTAATCAGCTTCTCAGAGTCTCTATAAATAGAATTTTATATCTGAAATGAGGGAAATAGCAAGCAGTTATTAGAAATAATTCTGTGTATGTAAATGGGCAAAGCAGTGATATACACATTTAGACTTAAAACCTCAGAAAGAGTAGGTTCTTCATGCTTACTTTCTAAGTAAGTAGTATTCAGACTTGGGATTCTGTATTGTCTTCTTTATTCCAGCAATAGTTGCATAATACTCTCTCTTTGGGATCATGTACTTGGAGTGTTTCTTACTCTTTTTGTACAGTTCTTCTCTAAATTCTCTAAAGTTCTTCTCTTTAAGTTGAAAATCCTGGCACATCTTCAGGAATGATTACTTAGCAAGTAGAGAAATCTGATTCAGCTGCCTCTGTTTATGTACAACTGCTCTTGTAGCAATTTCTGGCGTATACTACAGTCATATTTTGAAACCACTCATTTTGTAAAATGACTAAAATCTTCAAACATTTCTCAAAAAGACTTCCAATTATTTTGCAAAATGACAGAAAATAATAGGCAAGTATTTTGCAAAATATCTAATATCTAGCTTTTTGAACTTGTTGGTTTAAAAGATAACAGAAAGAGCTTGGGGTTTTTTTATTTTTATTTCTCAGATTGTTCAACATTCCACAGGATATTGCAGAGCACTCTATATACTATATTTGCTAAAATAAGGACTGTTGCGATGTGAAGTTTACTTTGTAAAATTTGCAGCTGTTTCTCATTTTTTGTTCCATTGGATTGACATTTGAAACATGTGACCTTCCCCACTAGAACAATAGTGACAATTGGTGACATTTTGTGAAATGCAAGTAAAGGATGCAGTCCAGTAGTGTAATAAAATGCCCACTATTTTCTGAAATACCTAAATGCAGTCATTTCATGCAGGTGAAACTGTCATTTCATGAAAGAACTGCAAGTTACTAATCTTTTTTTTTTATTAGCCACTTTCACAGATTAATCATAATATATACATATTGTCTGCTGCTGTTTTGGTTTAAAATTCTGAAGGCCAGTTTACTGCAGAGATAGTTTTATTCTTGCAAGATGAATTTAGCTTACAAACTGTTTTTCACAACATGAAACTTTGTGATGTTATTTCTAGAGTATTTCATTGTCTTGACCAGATTCTCATTCAGGTGCTTCTTCTGTAGTAGAGGACAGGAACTGCAGTTTATCTCCATATACAAGGAATCTGTACAAATTTATGTTTTTTCTGCATGCAGCTTCCCGACCAATGAGACTTTCCTCTCCAAGGTTATGATTCAATGTTGTCCTCCACACAATTTCCCATTCATGTAGATACAGTCTGCTCTTTCTTATTTTCTCTCATGCTTTTGTAGTCACCTGACTAATGAAGTCTCTGTGAGGTCTCCCATCTGCTGAGGAAGCACACTGGGAAGACAAAGCCCTATGGGCAATTTCTACACGTCTTTGTTAGAGATTATGGTACCATCACTCCACTAGTGTATGCCTCCCCTCTCAGTCATTGGCAGGTTGCTGTGTTTCTCTGTGCTGCAGACCTCTAAAACAGAGGAGAGCCTGTGAGCTCTTTTCCATTAGTCTCCTTCCCTTAGCATGCATCCACTGTCGAGCACAAATCAGTTTTGCTTCCCACAGGTTCAGATGAAGCATTTGAGGATGCTATTAAGTTTCTGGGCTAAGATGTGTCTTGCTTCTACTGTTGACATTGGGCATGTGTCCTTTCCTGACCATGACCCAGCTATGGATGGGTTTCCCTGTGGATTTGATAACTGAGTTCCCAGTTGGTTGTCTGTTACCCTTCCCAGCAATAGTTCTGGCACCATTTCCATTAGCAAGATCTGAGTCCGGTGGGCCTACTTGTCTGAAGTTCAACAAAGTCAAATGCAGGGTCCTGTACCTGGGGAAAAACAACCCCATGCACCAGCACAGGCTGAGGGCTGACCTGACACAAAACAGCTCTGTGGAGAAGGAGCTGGGTGTCCTGGTGGACAACAAGCTGTCCGTGAGCCAGCAGTGTGTCCCTGTGGCCAAGAAGGCCAGTGGTATCCTGGGGTGCATTAGGAAGAGCGTTGCCAGCAGGTCGAGAGAGGTGATCTTGCCCCTCTACTCAGCCCTAGTGAGGCCACATCTGGAGTGCTGTGTCCAGTTCTGGGCTCCTCAGTACAAGAGAGACATGGAGCTCCTGGAGTGGAGGAGCCCTCCAGCAAGTGGCTACGAAGATGAGCATCTCTACTCCTCTGCTGGAGCATCTCAGCATCTCTCTTATGAGAAAGGCTGAGAGAATTGAGCCTGTTCAATCCCAAGAAGAGACAGCTGAGTGGGGCCCTTATCACCATTTCTAAGTATCTGAAGGCAGAGTGTCAAGAGGATGGAGCCAGGCTCTTTTTGGTGGTGCCAAGCAATAGACAAGAGGTATCAGGAAGAAACTGATGCACAGGAAGTTTCATCTGAATATGAGCAAGAACTTTATTGTGTGGATGACCGAACACTGCAACAGATTGCCCAGAGAGGTTGTGGAGTCTCTGTCACTGGAGATATTCAAGAACCTTCTGGACACAATCTTGTACAATGTGCTCTAGGATGACCGTGATCCCTTTCAAACTTACTCATTCTGCGATTCTATGATTCTGAGCCCCAGTTGTACATGGGTGGCACACAATTCATTGAGGGTACAGCTACCAGGGCTGACAAGCAAAACCAGCGAGACAGTCCCAAACTGGAAGCATTTCTGGGAGTGAGGGAAGTTACTGGTTAGGGGTGAAAGCAGCCAGCTGACCTGTCTGCTGCCTCACCAGAAAAAAGAGGTACACATTACTTATAGCTAGCCTTCAGGGAATGGACACTGTATATTACCTTTATTGTTTTTTCTCTATCCAGCAAAAATCTGGTTTAGTAGGCAGCTGTTTGCAAGTGGGGAAAATTACCTCACTGAGCACCAGAAAGTTTAGTTTGATTTTCTGAAATTTCTCTCTAGGAAGTCCAGATGGTGTTTTATTAATGACCCCTTGACTTTTGAAACCAGCCCTTGCTTGCAATCAAGTCCTAGCCGTAGGGTTTACTTATAGGGAAAATGCACACAAAGTCCCATTTCTATGAAAACCACAGAAATGAATGACTTTATGGGTCACAAATGTCCAATCCTACAATTCTGTTCAGGAATTGCTGCCTCTGCTGCCTTCAGGGGTTGTCATGCCCATCTCTGCATCCCTGAAGAAAGCATCAAGTGCCTGAAACCTCAGAAATCCATTTCTTGGCCTGTAGCTGTGGAAGTCCTTTCTTCCTCAGCCAGTACCCTTAGTCTAAGGCACCCTGATTCTTGGTAATACATGGAAATGGAAATGTCACATGACATTTCCACATGACCTGTGGAAAACTGTGTGGAAAGAAAAGATCTGATAAATGCCTCAAATCAGCATTGCTGCAAAAAGAGGTCTTGCTGTATTTAACCTTGCCTTGAATTGGTTTTCCATTACTCCCTGGTGAGCTAGAGAGGGAACTGATGCAGCTGAAAGACATTCATCAGACAAATACCAGCCCTACGGAAACAGTGATGCAAGGGTGCGAATAAGGAGTGTCTGAGGGCAAGTTTGCTCCTATCACTGAGACTGACACTTTTGGCAAGTCTAAGGATGCAATAAGCAGTGTAAGATGAAGGCCGGAGGTGCAGTCCATATAACCTTGCTGCTGTGTGGCATAAACATGCTCATATTCTGCTCTACTATCCTCATCCCCTGTCACATTCTTCAGGTTCTATCCCCTCTATGTCCTTCTGTAATACAGGTTTTGTGTTATAACGTGGTTGTTTTCCAGCCCAGAACTATTCTCCGTGACCCAGTCAGAAAAATCAGGGTCTCCTTCAAGGCTGAGGTGCCTCTGACCAAGTAGGTGATGGCAATGGAAATTCCCCTTCCTTTATAGATTGTCTCCCACATCTCAACAGTTTCCCATTGCTGCCTCTGCCATCCCTGGTCACAAGAGCCATTTGGCTATGTTTTGGGTGCTGCTCTGGCTTTGACTACACTTTCATTTTCAGGAGTTATTCAGACTCTTCTCCTCTGTGGCATTGCATGGCGGCACCTCCACCTCTCTTCAGACATCCCAGGGAAAGTATTCAAGGATGATGCCTGGGAGGGTGGGAGAGATCAAGAAACTGGTGAAAGTCAAAGCAGGGGGAGGCTGGAGGGAGCAGCAACTTGTTCTCCTTTCAAGTCCTGTCAGCACTCTTGCTGGAAGCATCACCTTTGTCACCATTTGGCAGGTCAATTCCTGCCAGAGTTAACAGAGATTTCAGTCTCTCAGGGTGGACGCAGGCTTTCTCTGCCAGACACTTACTGTCATAAAGCAAGGCAAGTGGCAGATGTAAAGTTTGAATAGACAGTCCCATAAAAAGCATGACTTGGTGCTGGATAATATCACCACTTAAATCATGAAATTACAACCACTAATCTGCTCATTATCATGCTGAGTTAGTATTAACATCATTAGCATCAATTTTTATTTGGGGAAAAAAAGGCACTAGTATTCTTTGTGATGTTATGGTGCAGACCATTGATAATGTGTGCATTTTTATAAGAATTTAAGCAACTTTTGATTTTACCACATAGATAAACAAGATTAGTTGGGCTGTATGGTCAGGAGGTACTGTTTGTAAATATATATTTCAATTTTTGAAAGTCTTTTGAAATTCAGATACAAAATATTTTCAATTTACATGTATTTTTGCAGGAAAGACTTGCTTTATTTTTTCAGCACATAGTCATTTTGTTTGTTAACAACTTTATTATGATAGAAGGGTTATAATATATTGTTACAAAGCTATGCAGTGCTTACAGAACACATGCAAGGCATTTTCTTTAACCAATCATGTTGCTATAGGAAGAAACAAAAATGTTGTGCCATGTTCCATCCTCTCCCGCCTCAAGGAGAAAATGATGTGTTTGTGTAGCTTTAAAATATATCTAGATATGAGCAGTTTATTGCTTTCTTAATGACACACCATTAACTAGTAGTGAACTACACATTGAACTTGTCTCCTTCCATGTTGTGAAAGTCCCTTGTAGTTCCCAGACTACTGTTGAATCTGGCTGGTAGTTGACTTCCTCTTTGCCATGATCCTTTGGGAGCAAATGCTGTCTCAGATAGATTTTTCCCAGATCCACACACACTGCAATTTCTTTCTTAGCAGATGTTGTGATCCAGGCTGTTTGCTGAGGGTGAGCCATGCGAGAAGCCCGACATCTCAGCTGTGGTATGAACTTCAGTGATTTCCAGCTTTTGATGTTGTATAGCATGACTCATACTCTGACCTGAAAATACCTTTTTATGATCAAACATCCTGAGAGATATAAAGGAGAAGGAAGACAGGGAAGAAAGACTATAGAAGAGATGGGATACTATAAAGTAACCATCTTGGTGGGACCAAAACCAATGAGCATAGCTGTGATATCGCACGGGTACAGCAAGATCAACCAATTGTTGTTTGATTGCTGTCTCGTGTGCAAGAGATGTTGAAGGTGAAGCAGAAAGGAATGGAAAAATTCACAAGTATGAAAAGGTGGACTTCAACAGCATCATAAGGAGACACTGTCACTGGAAATTTATCAGCTGATAACCTCTAATTCAACAAATGATTAAGTTAATATCCCACTGACTCTAGATGAAAAAATGCGGACTTATGCAAGAAAAAGAAAGATATATTAGCAATTGATGCCTTGGATTATACAAGTCAGAGATTTATATTCTTTTTTTGGGATAGGTGGAAAGCAGCTGAGCTATGAAAGCCTGAATGTCTTTCACAGAATTATTTTGCTGAATTTTTCGTCTTTTCTAGTAGAATTCAATTCTGTCTTCAGAGACAGCAGCTGACTATGCCTCACTGACATATAATAAGCTTTTTAGCTACACTAGTTCTATTAGCTTTTTCCATTCCTCCAATCCAAGCAATAACATTTTCATTCCTTCTCCCAGTAGAGTACAAAATTTATAGAGTTGATTTCAAGCTAAAGATACTGTGAGTAAGTAATTAGTTATAAACTTCAGAATTGCACAAAATCAACATAAGATTTTAAAAAAAGCATTGTTACCTTGGATACCTAAAATATTTGACATTTTAAAACAAGACAACTGTGTCTGAATGATCTAAATAAAATGACGTTCACTGTAAAATATTTTTTTTAATTGAATAATTCTGTAAAGAATAATACATAATAATAAGGCTTTTGTTTGAACTTGCACTGTTCGTTTCAGTAGCAATATGTAATTTTTGTTAGACAACAAAACTCTTTTCTGCTACAGAGATACCATCTCCAAAAGATGATTTTGAAAAAAGTATTTTAAGAAATAACTTTTTATTGCTGGTTTGGTTTTAAATAGTTTGTTTAATTGTTAATTCACTTAGAAAGTTCTGTTTGTCTTTACAGCGAAGGAACAGACCTGCTCAGGAGGAACTATAGTTTCCTGATATTTTATGAGAGCTTATGGAGAATACATATGAGATGAGTAGTAAAATTTTATAGGTCTTTAAGTTTCAAAAATCTGTACATTAGTCTGTAAAAAGCTGCTTTTCTATTTGTGTTTCTGCAATGCAAATTCTCAGATCTTTTCCTAGTGCCTTTGACTTCACAAAGCTTAACTTAGAAATAAAAAAAAAAAGACAGAAGAGCTCAGGATCTTTCTTCACTCTTCTCCAGATCCATTCACAACTCACTGTGTAGCACCATGAGGAAATCCCTGAGGTCACCTTCCAGTGCCACTGAGACACCGGAGGTAGTTTGGCACATTACTTCAGGGAGCCGGTGTGCAGAGCCCTCTGTGAGTGTGTTGCACTGTTTCCAGGGCCCACTCTGACTTACTGTTTGTCATGCCTGTCCATCACCATCCTTTCCCAGGTCCAAGTCCACACATGCCGCAGGAGGCTGACACTAGCAGCAACGCAACCTGCTGCTGAGCATCCCTACCTTTTGCTTGAATAAGCGGCTTCCACTCAGCACAAATGACAGCAGGTCCAGACAGCTCAGGGCAGTCAGGCTCAAAAAAACCTCATTGTAGCTTTCTAACTGGCCAAAATCCCTAATATGTTGTACGTAGTAGGCCCTAAAGAGGTGATAGGGAAGGAAGCAAATTATGATGACCCAGATGAAAATCAAGTTTTTCACCTGGGCCCAGAACTCTTGGTGTGACCAGAAAGAGGTGGAAAGTTTTCTTGCCACTTTTACCAGGATGAAAATCTGCAGGCCCAAGAGGACACAAGAAATGCAGGCAACAGCTACAATTAGGATGTAGTTTAGGGCTTTCACGCTCTCCCGTTGTAGTTCTTTGTGGAACTTGAAGCATGTTGTATCATTGTATGAGCCTGAGCGTCCATACCGGAAGTGAAAAACAGGCACCACAAAGATGATGACAACGACCCACACGGCAGCACTTGCCACAACTGCGTGCAGCTTCCTATAAAACTCTACTTTGTCCTTCCATTGAAAGAAGATCAGCCACCGGATCACCAGCGTGATCACATAAAATAGGAAGGTCAGGTACATGTGGATGTGCACCATTGCACTCACCATTTTGCAAAATGGCATCTTGAATACCCACTTCTTGTTGACATAATAGTGGATGCGGAAGGGCATCGTGAAGAGGAGGAGGCTATGCACAACAACCAGGTTAATGATGGCAGTAGTGGTCACAGACAGTGTGTTCATATTGACAAGCACAAACGACATTGTGATGGACCCAATTCCACCTCCAACAAAGGCAACTGAGTAAACAGTAATCAGTATGGTACTCATGGTGCTGGTGTGAATGAAGGCTGAGGAGGAGTCACTGCTGTTCCCAGTCTCTTCAGTCATGTTCCTGAAATCTTCCTTGTACATATTCTGGAAATGAAAGAATACAGAAAGACTAAGACAAAGTAGGAATGAGAGGGCCTATCTAAAAAGCTAGTAGCACTTTCCACCTGGCTCTTGCCCAAGGAATAATCGTGAAATCTCACAGATGGCACCAGCACTGTAACAGTACAGTAGCTGTAACCAGTAGTTTTGTCCAAACATCCTTCAGCCTAGAGGAAAATGGAAGAGAAGGTTGGGCAGAGAAGCTGCTCAGTCCTCAAGACGTTGCTACCCATACCCTTAAAAACAACCATGAGTCAATAATATGTGGGAAGAAAAGATCCTTAGAGAAATTACATGACTGTGGTAGGTTAGTGCTGTTGTTAGTTCTCCTCTATTCTGAGCATCTGCATGCTTTTACAGTGAAGATCAGAGATCTTGTTTGAATTCTGCTACTCATTCATCAGTTTGTTTATTTGCAACACAAATCTGTCCTTCACAGAGCCAGATAACAACCATATGTTGCTCAATCAAAGCTACAAATTTTGTTTGTTAACAAGAGCTAAGCTTTGCACACACTCCTTCTTTGTGAACAGTTTATCTGAGCAAGGGATTAAACACCATGGATACCCAGACTCCATGAAGATCCTGCTCAGATCCTGCCAGACCAAGTAGCGTGGGCAGTGCTGTCCTGGTGCTCAGGGCCATTCCACATCTTACATGTAGTTACCCAGTGTTATGAAATGGGCTGCTGGAAAACATTGGGAAAGGACACCCCGGGTAAGTATAAATCAGCCTGCCTGGCCTGAGCAGAAACTAGATACAAGTTAATAGCAAATTTAATAAGTATGCTACATGTTTTTAATATATTACTCTTTCAAAGAGAGATTACATATCACTCTTATAATTCTAAATGCAGCTTCTCGTAGGATTTTTAAGTACTACAGGATCATATGGGGGGGGTGAAAAGTTCAGGTAGGGTGTTATCCTGAAGCATATTTGCATGTATGTAGATGTCCAGAGGATGTCCACACTACAGTCATAGAAAAGAAGCAGGGAAAACTGAACAGTGCTGGGCTCTGTACTATCCCAGTTATAGTGCTACTGATACCTGAACTATAATTTAAAACTGACTCTGGTATGTCATCCATTTCACCAGTGAATCCCACAACACAAGAGGGGGTCTTCTCCCAACTGAGTTTTTGTGATATTTCATTTAATACTTCAATGTTTTAGCTTCAGAAAGTAGTTCCTCAATCTCTCTGTAAGAGTGGTGTTTCAGCTTACTTTCTTTTTTTTTTTTTTTAAGGTAGCACATACTGCCAAATTTGGAAGAGGACAAAAGTTTTTAGCAGTCCTCTGTTTTTATGGAAAAGACAAGATGCCTATACAGTTTCATAAACTGGTTTTTCTCATAGTGGGAAATGAATATCTGTCATGCACCTCAGATTTTTTTGTTGTTTCTTGGCAATATTCCTAAGCACTCACCCTTACAGTAATCAAGATCTGTTCAGACTTTGAAAAGTTGGTTATTCTCTAGCTATCCCAATGCATCTAAGACTCCAGATACTTTGTTATAACCAATTTAAATATAACAGTCATATCTCAAATTGATATGCTGCTTGTTGGCATTACTGACATTTTCTGTTTGATCCTGATTTCAGAGTTACATGGACAATTAATTCCAGTGCATTAGGAGAAGTATAATGGGTTGCAAGGAAAGAACTTTTTCTCAAAGTCAAGGTAGATTGGCACACTGCAGCTCTTGCATCAGAAATGGTGCAAGTTCCTTCCAGTTCTGTTATCATTTCTGAGACATTGCATTTCAGCCTCACAAACATGCAAGTCAGAAGGGATTAGCAATAGCTCTTCATCTGTTTCTCCAAGTTGTTAGGCTTTAATTTGAAAAGATGTCTCTAAAAAGTGACATTATCACACTGTTATGAGTTAAAATGCATATTAAAAGTTAACAAGTTTTAAAAGCGCCACAGCCCTAAAGGCAATATGCTGGAAATGTGGGTTAGTGTGAGCAGTCCCAGAAGCAGGCTGCACTTGGAGAGGAAGAACCCCTAATGGTCACTCTTCGGAGCCCGACGGTAAAACCTGAACTGAAGGCAGTAAGAACAGATAAGCAGAAGTCAGATAACTGATATCTTCATCAGATGTTCTGATTAAGGGAACAGCAAGGGACCTATTTCTCTCTGCAAATAAGAAACTGAAACACTGAAATGAAGGTTTCTGCAGAATTTTGTGGTCATTGTTAAATCCCCACACTGTAACATTGTGCAGGAAATGTAATTTTAATTAATCTTCAAAAAAAAAGGCTACTGGCAGCTATGATAAAAGATTATCAGCTCCTCAAGACTGCTGGCATCCCACTGAAATATCATTGTGTGATGAACAGAGAGTATAGCATGACACGGTATGTTTCACAGAGGAAATGCTGCTTTCTGGTGAAATGAGGTTTCCTATTGTAATGACATTCACAAAGCTATAACCTACTGACCTGAAATATAACTAACAAGTCCTTTTGCCAGAATTCAGCAAGAGGCACATGGAATGAGAATTAATGTGGGTCTTACAAGACTGATTGGTCATATGACATAAGGCTATATACTGAACCTCATTACAAACATGAGCTATAGAAGTCTCCAAAAGCTGCAAAATATCTCCAGCAGAGGAGGAACAACAGAAGAGACCAACGAGAGTGTCATCAAGTTAAGAACTGGTCTCTTCCCATGTTGCTTAACCCTTTGTCAGTGTCAGCTGGTGTAAGTTCTTGCTGGCTGTAACAGTACTTCAGTACTTGCCTCAGTACTGAATCCAGCTTGCTTAAAACGACTTTTTTAAGTAATCTGATCATTATCTTACATTTTATAGAGGAGTTGTACCCTGGTCAAAGAGTTACAGTTCAGTCTCATTCCTTCTTACCTTCTCCCCACACACCACTGCCCCAAACAATGTCTGAAGCACCAAGGAGCTCCTTCAGGAGGGTACTTTGCAGCTTTGTCTCAGCCAGGCTGATTCCCCTCATGCACGCTAATTTTAGCTACTGACATCTGTAAGAAGAAAAGGAGCATGGAAAGGGCTTGCACATCCAAAGCCAAAGAGTTTCTTCTCAAGGAGCTGTTCTTGTTTCTGTGCCTACCTACCCCCTCTAGCAACTGCCAGTTCGGTGATATCATTCAGGTCTTGGAGCAAGGTTTGCTTTTCCTCTGTGTTGAGTCTCATCACTTGGCTAAAATTCTGCTGGACTTGTGCCTTGAACAGCCATGTGGTAATGGTGGGCACCACTTCAATCTGAGTGTCATAGCACTTGCTGGTGCTAAAGGCTTGAGGACAATTGCAAAAATATCTCTGTTTTAGTCTGACACAGGAGGTAGGTTACCAAGAGGCCAGAGACTGGATTCTTTCAAAAATATGGTCAGAATAAAGATTCTTGTGCATTCAAGATTTGACAGTTGTTGGTGTGGATAAGGTCACCACACTCATTTCTTGTAACTGTCTGGGCAGCACAGTCTGCAAGACTAACCTAGACTGCTTTCTTCAGGCCAGAACAAGTCATAATGCTCAATCCCCGGCAGTGTTCAAGGACAGGCTGCATGGGACTTTGAACAACCTGGTCTGGTGAAAGGTGTCCCTTCCCATAGCAGAACAGTTGGAACTAAATGATCTTTAAGGTCTCTTTCATCCCAAACCATTGTGTGACTCTGTGATTTATGAAAACAATTTGATCTCTGTCAAAATCTTCCAAGTAAAAAATATTCATTCCAACGTTCAGGAATTTGTTTCTCTTATCTTAATGTTATTTATACTACTATTAAAAAAAAACAGAAAGAAAGAAAGAAATAAAGAGAAAAAAAGATTAACCGTCTTTCTGACAGAATTTGTACAACTTCAGCTTCCAGGCATTTTGTGTGCTTCTGGTTCTCTCTTCAGATTTAAAAACCTTTTGTCAAATTTTTACTTCCCCTATAGATACCTGGAGATAAATAGAGATAAGGGACAGAAGATATTTGTCATCTCTTGATTTCAGTCATACCTGTGGCTCATCACTGCACTGCCATTATGTTCTTATTTGGTTCTTAGATGAATGACTTTGCAATGGTAAAATGCATGTTGCTTGTTTGCATCTGACTTAGCAATCCAGATCACCCTGTCACTGGTTTGCTCCATTCATTGCATGTCATTTTCCTAACCCGATCCATGAGTCACCATTACATTACATCAACATTATATCAACTTGCTGAAAAAAAACCCCCATTTGTCAGAAAAGATGACACTTACAATCTCTGCCAAAGCTCTAATCTGTATAACAAGTGTTTGCAAAATTTATCCCCCCATACACGTCTGCTGAGAGACTGGCAGGCTTCACACAGATTTTCATGTGTTCTGACAATTGGGTTCTGCAGAAGAAGCGTTTGAAGCCTGCATGCACCCAGCTGAGAAGTTTCATTTGAATTTGGAGGGGGAAAAAGTTCAATTCAAATGAAAGATTTCTATTTTTGACAGACTTAATAAATTTGAAACATGAATGTTTCTCAGAACTGACATTTCTGCACTGAACTAAACTAGGCTGAAGAAAATGCAAAATACAAATATTTTTTAACGAAAGTCTGTTTGAAATCTGCATTTGTTTCACAGATATCCTCATTTAGTCTCAGAGATGCTTTCTGTTGAGGGCATTATAATTGCATTTCAACTTGCTCTAATTCCATGCCGTGTTATTCATCCTGTATTCCATACAGGCTATGCCACTAGAATAATTGCAGAATTCCTTTCATTTCAAAATAATGACACACACCTGAAGTTTGAAGTATTGAATCTGCTTAGTGGAAAACACTAAAAATACAAAAGATATGAAATATCAAGTGCACGTTTACATTTAGACGTTGTCTTTTTGCGAACAACTTCTAGTGATTCCTCTAACTCATTCTGTCCCTCATTGACTGATGTCTTGCAGGCTGTGTTAACATTATACTGATACTTTGTAGTTTAAATTCAGTCTATTGAAGAGCAAAGAGGATGGAAAAACATGTTGGATTAGTAATCTTTTGTTGGAGATTTTCACTATTTTTACATAAAAAAATAGAAACTATGAAGTCTTCCTAAAAATCATCATTTACCTTCCTAGCTGTATCTTAACAGAGATGACAAACCCTTCTGGTCTTTACAGAGACTGGGTGATGTCAAACACACACAAAAAGATGGGTGAAAACAAAATGCACTGCATGAAGAAAACAAAATTTTAGAAGGCAGTGTAGAACTACAGGGTAGCAATATGAAAAAAAAATGAAGCAATGTTTTTCTGTACTAGGAAATTACAAAACACAAAGAGAAAACAGTTGTGCAGAAAAGCTTTAAAATGTGTTCAAAATAAAGCAAATAGACAATTGAATATTTTTTTCCCTTAAGTCGCAAACATTCTTCTAAAAGCTTTGCAAACCAAGACTTTTGTTCACTCTGTGTATACTTATAGATTAGAGTTTCTCTCCACTCTTCAAGTGTTGTTTACTTAGATCTTCATTTTATGTAAGCTCTAAGAACAAAAAGCAAAAGAACTGATATTTGAAAGAGTCATTGCCTTACTTCCTTCTTTGAGCCTGTAACAAAACATTAACCTTGAGGCTCAACAGTGTGAGGGCAGGGCTGCCCATGAGTACACATCCTTGAGAAGATTTTTAGTTGCATCACCAGACCCCTTAACTTGCAGGTACTTCTTAGCCATAAGAGATCTTCAAAGCCTCCCATTTCTGAACAGTCACATTCTACTTCCAGCTAAAATGATAAAGCATACACAGATGTGAGCCCCACAAGTTACAAAGATACCTGTTTGGAAAAACTATTCCCCAGAATCGAGGGGACGATTTGAAAGACTGTTTTGAGAAAACAGAGTAGGACAAGAGCAAAATATGATCTAGGTTGTAAATGACTAACTGTGGGTTTGGATGTGGTTAGAGACACCAAAGTGTAAAATAAAGCTCATCCTCCAGCCCAGCACCATGTCTCAGTCCTGCTTTCTGCCAAGATTTTAGCTCAGTATCTGGATCTCGGTGCCTGGTGCCATCATTATACCTGTACAGTGCTAAGCAAAGGAAACTATCTACTTTACTAAAAAAAGATTAACCGCGCCAGTATCAAAGCCTCATCAGTGGTGATGGTTGTTGTGTGTGGTGTCTGTGGTAAAAGATGTCTTACTGCAGGACTGAGTCTCTGTGAGGAGTCTGTGCAAGGTGAGTTTTGCCCTCCTGAAGGCTTAATGCATTTCTGTCAGAACACACCACTATATTTGAGTATAATTGTTTTGAAAGCAATGGTGTTGACAGACAACCTTTACATATATTTTTACACAAGAACATTTTAACTGACTGCATCCTGTTGCTTCACATCTGGTTAAAAAACACAAGGGAAGTACTGTTCTGTGGTACTTCACAACAGACTGGTGTGTGATGGAGATTGTCTTTTTGCATTTTGCAATTTTAACAGTGGCTGACAGTTAAAAAACTGTTCAGATAATATTAAAAAGTAACCATAATAATAATGCTTAGCTCTTACCAAGTACCCTTCTGCAGCTAATCTTGAAGTTCTGCTAAAAGGCATTACATACTACTCTCTCTGTTCTAAAGCTAAAAAGCTGGAAACTCTGTGGCAAACGCAGATCTATAGTTGAGATATCCTTAAATGAAGACCTATGCCTTCTCAAGTTAGTCATGTTGTCTTGGCTTCTTCTAGATCTTGTTCTAGAATGAATACATCCCAACTATTAGTGGAAAGAAAGCTAAGGTATCTTAAAGACCTTCAAGTAGTATTTGTATGTGGGTTTTTAAGTTATGGAATATTTTTTATACATATAAGAAGTTAATATATCAGTAAATATAAATTAAAACATAAATTAATATGTCTAATATTGATATTTATTGTTTATATAATAAAATATAATAATTACTTAACATAGAAGTTATATAATTTTGTTGATAAATAACAATGTTGTTTTTCCAAGCAGGCATCATAAATGGGGTTTTCCAGATTGACTTCTTTCTATGTGTTTGCAATTGGCAAATCTTCAATCCTTTAATCCATGATTAAACCAGAGTATGGTCTGGGACAGGCACCCTCATTATTATTGTTGGTCTTTGTTTTGGTAGTTAGTGTCAAGTTCTAGATAGGTTTAGAATGCTTAATATACATGATTGCAATTCATTTTCCCTGCTAAATTGATGGAATTTTGCAACGGCATGTATAATGGATTCCAGAGTGGTATATTTAGATTTTCAATAGCAATATACTGAGCTGATGGAAGAATGTGATCATTTTAGAGCATCACCAGTTGCATTTAAACACTGATGCTAGAAATGCATGTATTTTGTAAGTGTTGAGTCATTGCTGATTGTTTTAGCAATACCCTAAAAATCTAGAAGTGTGATAGTGTGTTTTCACAGTACCATTGTATCATCTGGATTAGACCATCACCGAGTTTGAGTTTGCATTATAGCAACAGCTTCATGGGCAAAGGTTGTTTAACCCAAGTCTGGGCCAGATTTCAAGGACTACTTGTCCTGGATCTGATTATCATCGAGGTACCTTTACTCTGGGTTATGTGAAAAGTCCTTGAGAAAAGAGAACTGTCTCCTTTATGCTCAGGCATAATACATGATGTTGTGATTTTTCAGCTATTCCAAACTTAGAGTTGTACACAGAATAACCATGGCAACACAGATGTTTTGGTTTTCTACATTTATTGTGCTAGGACTCAAGGATTTGGAGTGTTAATTCATAAGTGGACTGTACAGGGTGGTAGGATGTACGCAGGCGTGGTGGTTGGCTCCCCTGTAAAACCACTCCTCTCCTTCACTTATGTAGGTGACAGACAGCAAAAAATAACATCCACCCGAATACCTTAAATTCACTGTGCATAACCCGACTCTTAGTTAGCTGTGGATAAAGCTTGAGTGTTGGTCTTGAAAACACTGAACTGACGTGGAAAACTGAGAATCCAGGAGAGCATCTACCACTACATTTTGTGCTCCTTACAAAAAGCCCAAATCTGTTCAGAAGCCCTCCTAATACCAGCTATGGGCCTGGTCCTAGTATGTAAGAGTGGCTAATCAGTTATTAAGTTGCAATTGTGACAGGTTATTTGCAATTTATTATTAAGTAATAGATCAGCTGATAATATGAAGAACTAAAAGGCAGTCTGTAATTAGAGTAACTTTTAGCCGTTATCAACAAAATCATATTTTTTACTCATATTTCTAGCATACCTTACTACTTCAAGCACCTGAATAGAAATATATTAATTATCTACAAAAGGAAAAACATTCAGTGTCAATACCAACCAAAAACATTTTGCAGATAATAGGTTTTTTTTAATGACTCTATCTGGGTTCTGAAGCAGTTGTGATTTGTGGTTGTCACCCAGGCAGTGCAAGGTGTCCTATGAATGAAAAATACTGCCTGTGACACATCTGAAAGGACATTTTGGAAAAGTACAGCAAGGAAAACGTGACTTGCAATTCCTTGTTTCACGCACCTTTGCACAGCAGAGTTATAAATTCACACTTCTCTGAAAAGTGAAAATACATCTGGTGACCTGCTCCCAGTTTCTTTTTCTAATTTAGAGGGAAAAACACTCACTTTGTAAGTTACTGTCCCTGGGCATTATTACTCAAAATAAATTTGCTTAAAAGTACCTGAGGCGAAATGTTATGGAGAAAGTCTGTTTCCCCTTCAGTCTATTTCACTACCTTTTCCTCCTGTGGAAATGTCAGAATTGCACCTCATTCCATGTTGAAGTATAGCATATCAATAAAACCACCTCAAATTTCTATTAAGGTCCTACCAGAATCCAGGTCTTTCAACAGAAAAGTGCTGAAAACAACCCAAAACCTAAATCCACATCAAAATCCTGTGTATTTCTTCTTTGGTCACGTGTGCGGGAGGGATCCCAGACCTCGAAAGCAGCTGTTTTAACACTAATAGCACTAGTAATTTGCCCAGTTGTCCCCATACCTCCTTTTTTTTTTTTTTTTCTATGGGATCTGCTTTAGCTTCAATGTTTGTCATTGTGGACAGGAGGAGGAATCAGAACTCAATATAAAAGGTGTCTGTTCAGACTAAATGGACCTTTTTGAGTAGCTGTCTTACTTATACTAACAACTGCACATTTCTAGCAGTATATCACCAACTCGAGTGTTACCTTGTTTTACAGGATTTTACTAGTTTATACCCGTTGCAAGCCAGTAGGTTTTTTAGGGGATATGCCTTTCATTAGGAATCCAGCACAGCAATTCACTCATTATGGATTCTTTTTCTCACCGGGGTGAAAAAAAATGTAAGGGGAGCTGATTGACAAGGAGATGCATTAAGGATGCCATAAGGATGACATTAGACTGCAGAGAATGAAATTATATATGTGACACCATGCTGATTCTATATGCATATATGCCTTTCCAAAAAGAAAAAATCCTTTCCTTCACCTTGAAAAGACAGTGCTCATCCTAAAATTTGTTTGAACTCCATACTAGCCTCTCACTAATTGCCTGCTGAGGTAGGCAGAGTGTTGTAAGAAAGAATGTATTTTTTAAAAAGATTACAGTGCAAGTCTATTGCTACTCGCTCTCAAAATATTTACTGCAATTCCTAATAATGTTTTATTTTCAGATTGTTTATTTCATTTGCTTTCTGACAGAGGAGGTAATGCAAACTCTGTCATCAGATGCATGGAAAAAATCATTTTACTAATGATCACCTTCATGCTGAATATACTCATACAGATATTTATGAAATTTAGTATGCTAAATAGTGTTGTCTGTGTTAGCAGAGGAACAAACCTCCCTGCATTTATCTAAGAGTGTCTGCCTCAGAGCAGCACAAAAAGGAAAGCTTGATGCCAGTACTGATCAACTGATAATGAAGATGCTTTCCTACCTTAGCATAAGCACAATAAAAAATTCATGACTTTGCTACTACAGGTGGGTTAGAGAGGAATTCGGGGTTCCTCCTATCTCTATCAGAAATGAGTTTACTGAAAGGGAATTTTTCCACACTGCATTCATAAAGTACACTGGTTTGCAAGAGCCTTTCCTGATCACATGGCTAAAGACTGCATAATGGAGTGAGGTTCTGTATGTGCACAAGTACTCTGTTACATCGAATTGTTTGGGCTGAAATGGTTCGTTTTGCTATTACATCTGGAGGTTTCTATTCTGAGCAAAAGATAACCTTTTGTGTTAAAGTAAGGTCTTCAGTGCATTTGCCAAAGTGTGAAACCAATTGTGTTTGCAATAAGCTCATTACTAATGAATATTTTAAGACTTTTGACTATATGAAGTTCAGCTGAAATATTTAAGGATGCAGCTACACACTCCAGACAGCGGCAATTGCAGAAACACCTATGGTAAATGCTATGTTCTGGGCTGTGGGAAGAATACCTACACCTACCCTTTGTTCCACCATCCTCCTAATGTGTTTTCTCTTAGCTTCTCTCCCCATTTTTCGACACAGGAGTCCACAGAAAATCTTGGGACGTGCTGCTTGTGGACATAATGCTGTTTTGCCAGTCCAAATATGCTTATTTGGTTTTGAGTGTCCTGTGCTGTGATGTTGTACTGGGTCCCTGTTCTCGAGTGGCCTTTTTACAGACCTCTCTATAAGAAATAGAACTGCAAACAATAAATTATCAAATACCATCCCTTTCTAACTTCCTTCTTCTCATTTCATCCAGGTTATTTGATGTTCTGTAAATCTTCCTTATCACTTGAAAGCATGAGTGCCCAATATTTTGCATAATTATTCACTATAGCTCTTATAAGCTCTTAGAGCTGAAGACAAACTGACGAGACATTCCTGTATGATATTATGAGCCCTGCATGATAGATGCACAGGTAAAAAAAAAAAAAGAAAAAAATAAAATCCACATGGAGCCAGTGAAGCATGGTGAAGACCCAAAAAGCACAAATGCAAGTTGGTACAACAGTGAATAGAGTAGGAAATACCCCGAGCAGACATGAGCCCTGGTGCCAAAGCAAAATAGTGGCATGATCTTTTGCTTCTTAGCAGGATTTGTTTGATGGGTTGCAGTAACATGCCTCTTTAGCACCATTGCTTCTGGTTCCCAAGTTAGCACATTAAGCACTAATTTGAATACATCTTCACAGAAAAGATAACCCCAAAATAGCTCTTCTCTTGATAGCAGTGATGCTAAGAATTTTGGGAGAATGCAGTTAATGTGTTTAATTGTGACACTGAAATGGAAATGAGAAGGATCAACTCACTGAGGAGAGATTTCCATTGTTACCTTTCTTTTCTCTCCACACCATCAAGTCAGGATCATCACTGAAAGTGATTGAATGATTTCTACAGCCCTTATGGTGATAGGTATCACCATTTACTGTTAAGTATCTTTAACACAATCTAAAGTGCAGATAAGTAATGCCTATATTGTATCCAGTCCAGATTTTCCTTATGTCTCTTACTTTGGCTAAAACTCTTTTCCCCTTAATTTCACTTAAGAAGAAAGATTTCACTCTGTTCAGTGAGCTGACAATAAAATAATGAATTCTGTATCAAAAGCTATCTCCACTTAATTTTCAGATTCAGTTACCCCTATCAAATTAGTGGGCATCTGAGCTCGTTCCATTCCCACAGCTAAGATTATCCTCACATGAACTTAATTTCAGCTGTTTAACAGAGATCTCTTCTAGGTTAGGAAGAAGTTCATTAGACTGGTGAGAAGTTCCAGCATCATATTTGCTATGTTTTTTTCTGAGGTATTTTTTCCCTGGACTTTTTTGTTTCAGATTCAGAAGCAGCCTGCACAGGGTTTTTTAGGGGTAAAACGGTAGAAGTCATGCAGTCTTTCTGTATGGCACTGGCATTGTGAGCTTGAGGTATGTGTGCAATTCAGAAAGCAATACTCTGTAGAAATATCTAAGCTAGCTTTAAATAGGTAGTTAGTGATAAATCTATGCTAGTGTGCCACTCCCTCTAGTCAAATTTATTCCAGTTTTCCAAGCTTAGAGGCTTCATCATTTCAATTAGCTCCTCCAGAGCTAGTTTTCATACCTCTGCACGATACTGCTGAAAGTCATGTGCACATCCCAGTCTGTGTTGAATCTTAAAAACATTCAGGTTGGCAGGGACCTCTGAAGATTTTACAGTCAAACCTCCTGTTGAAAGCAGGAATATAGTCTGAGTTATCCTGGGTCGCATCAAGCTGATTCTTTAATATTTCCAGCAGCGGGGATTCTGCCACTCTGAATTTTTCAGTCAGTGTCTGTCTTGGACAAGGAAGACAGAATCTGAACGTGACATCCCAGGTGTGGCCAAACAGGTGGTAAGTGGAGTGGAATAGTCACATCCATGACCTGCTGGCTGTGGTCCTTGACCTGCTGACTTGGCTCTTGCTGATGCAGCCTGTGACTAGGTTTCATTTAACTGCTGGTCTGTGTGAGTGTCTGAGAGCCTCAAGGATGGTGTCTAAAAGCACCAAAATAAAGGCAGACCTGGCAACACTCTGTGAGGGGAGTTTGTGACGCTCAGCATCTGAGCTGATTCTGAAAAATTTGCTCATCATGAAAGAGTATCAAAGCCTATGATAAAGCCAGTAGAAGCAAAATGGAAAATTCCTTCTTATTTTTGTTTAAAGATTGGTTGTCAAAACCAATAACACTCGTCTTTCTAATTTATATTCTCTTTTAATAAATTAAATTTCAGAAAGAATTAGGAAAGTGTGGATGCTATTGTAAAAGGAGCTCAGGGCCCCTTTCTGCAATGCTGACTCCCCAAATACACTTTTAACTACCTTCTGCTTTTCTTCTACTGATTTCACAAAATCTGACATTCACAACTGCTGTAGTGGCCTAAAAACCTTTAACACTCTTGAATTTCATCCTGTCATATTTCCTCCCAGCTTTGCTTTAAGCTTACCTCTCACCAGGAACTGTTAAGCTTCATTCAGATCTGCAGCCTTCTCACTTGAGTTTAATAATATTTCCCTTCTCCTCCCAAAGGTGAGGGGTAGAATATTCCTTTCTGCATGTGAGTCTCCAGTAATTCTGCTGCATACCTTTGCAGCACTTACCTAACTGCTCTCCAGTGGCATAACGGGAGACTTGCCTTGCTCTGTAAAACTCCTGGACTTTGCAAAGTAGTGCTACTGAGGAACTGCAACTGCAGCACAGCTGTCTGCTTCCTGAAGTGTCACCCATTGTTCGTAAACCACAAACAGCTGACAAACGTGATTGGACCAATTGTTATCATGTCACTTATAAAGTTTATTGATGCGGATGTGTTTGGGGGTGTTATTTATTCTTGTTCTGTTCAATACATGCTAAGTATTTCTAGTTATTGCAAAACGTATCTGCCTACAAGTGCTTATATGTGCAAAAAAGAGGACTAAACAGACTGAAAGTGAATATCACATGTGGGAGTACGTGTTTGTAGTCATGTCTGTGGAGGCATAGTTATAGATGTTGCACTACCGTGGTGCGAAGGCCACTCGGCCTCTCAGCAGCAATTGCACAGTTGCTTAGATAACACCTGAGAAGTGAATATATCGATCTGATGGCCCTCTCAGGACCTTTCCTCATGATACAGTGGTAAAATATACAGTGGTAGCAACCCTGAGGCTGGGCAGCCTGCAAGGCTGAAAGCTTTCTGGTACTCCTGAAATGCTTCTGTCTTGTTATCAAACAGTAGTCTTCCAGAGAGATGCGAGTGTCCACTCTGCATGTGCTTTTGTATACTGCAGTCTTTTTAAAAATGAAAAGTATTGCCTCAAACTTTTTACAAACAAAGAGGATAAGGCACATGGAAAGAAGAAAGTTGTGGCAGGGATTTGGTATGAGATATTACCATCCTCTTTATAATGCACTGTTGGGTCTATTCTTAATTGTATCCAATGTGTATATCTGCTACCTGAAATCTGTCAGAGCAACACAGGTACATGCAAAGGTGCTACTATTCCTTCACTCCATTTAATTTCAAAATGTAGTTCTCTATCAGTGGAACAACAGAATAGCTGCTAAACTTGGCCATGCAACAAGTAGCAGAGTAGGACAAACTTATATTTTATTTCAAAATCTTGAAGTTACATTCCCAGGAGCTCCAGCATGAATAATAAGTGTTCGGAATAAGAATGTTCTCTTTCTTTTAAATTAAGGGCATATGCTTGGGGACTTCTAAATCTAAAAGCTCATTAAATGTTCTGTCCAATTCCTATGTTAAGATTCTACAAGATAAAAAGCAATAGTTATAGAAAATACAATACTTTTCCTAGCAACGTCTAATTGCTTTTTTCAGGGTTTACTAAGGAAATTGTTGCTCCAATAACTGGCTGAACTTAGAAAATATTCTTGTAAGATTTTAGTGATCTGCAGTAGACATAGTACTACCTTTCATCAAATAAAAATACAGCAATATTTTCCACTATGCCCAAAAGCAAAAATTAAAAACAGTGCTGAATTTGACTCAACTGTGTAATAGCCTACTAGTCCTATATTATATGCTAAGAAGGTAGAGCATAAAAGACTTCAGACAATTTCTTCAAAGTTACTTAGCAAGTCTGCTACTGAATCAGAATTAGACTACTTTTCACCTAATGATGTGTCTCATGCTTTAACATATAGGCTGTATTTTGCCTTTCAGTAACAATAAGGAAGGCTTCCAGAACACAATTTCTGACATTGACCTGTGAAATCCGGTAACCTCGCTGTTGACTCAAGCAAAAAGTGGCTGTAAGTTTTTAAGAAGCTTCTCATCCTCAGCACTTGTATGAGACTAACTCAGAGAATTAAAGTTGCACTTTCCCTTGGAACATAGGTCTATCCATTTTTTTCAAGACTGATCTATTTACAGAGTCCTAGGATATAGGATACGGACTTCTGGAGATCATCTGCTTTAACCCATCACTCAAAGCAGGGCCAGCTTATGTCACGTTGCTCAGTGCCTGGTCCAGTAGAGTCTGACTATCTAAAAAAATGGAGGTCACATCATGTACAGGCCCTAATTCCAATGTCTGACCACACTCATATTGTGAATGTTTTTTTCATAACATCCAACTGGAATTTCCCATGCTGCACCTTAAATCCGTTTCATCTTTTTCCATAGCTATGGACCTCTGAGAACTGTGTATGTCCATATTTTTCTACTACCTCTCATGAGGTAGTTGCAGAGAGTGATAAGATCTGCCTGTGAATTTGGTAATGCAACCCAGGATGTGGTTGGCCTTTTTTTTTTTTTTATTCTCATTAATGACATAGACAAAGGGACCCTCAGCAAATTTGCAGATGACGCCAAGCTGAGTGGCGCGGTTAACACACCGGAAGGATGGTATGCAATCCAGGGGGACCTGGACAAGCTCTAGAAGTGGCCCATGAGAATCTCTTGAGGATTAAAAAGACCAAGTGCAAGATGCTGCACCTGGGTCTGGGCAACCCCCGGTATCAATTCAGGATGGAGGATGAGCAGATTTAGAGCAGCCCTGCTGAGAAGAACTTGGGGGTGCTGGTGGATGAGAGGCTGGACATGACCTGGCAGTGTGTGCTCACAGCCCAGAAAGCCAGTTGTGTCCTGGGCTGCATCCAAAGCAGTGTGGCCAGCAGGTCAAGGGAGGTGATCCTGCCCCTCTGCTCTGCTCTGGTCAGACCCTGCCTGGAATGCTGCACCCAGCTCTGGGATTCCCAGCACAGGAAAGACATAGAGCTGTTGGAGCAAGTCCAAAGGGATGTAGCACCTCTCCTGTGAGGAGAATTTGGTTTGTTCAGCCTGGAAAAGAGAAGGCTTCAGGCTAATCTAGCTGCAGCCTTCCAGTACCTGAAGGGAGCCTACAAGAAAGCTGGAGAGGGACTTTTTACAAGAGCATATAGTGACAAGACAAGGGGGAATGGGTTTAAATTGAAAGAGGGTAGATTTAGATTAGATATTAGGAAGAAACTGGTTACTGAGAGAATGGAACAGGTTGCCTGGGGAAGTTGTGGATGCCCCATCCCTAGAAGTGTTTAAGTCCAGGTTGGATGGAGCACTGAGAAACTTGGTCTAGTGAAGAGGGTCCCTGCCCACGGGCAGAAGTGTTGGAAACAGATGATCCTTAAGGTCCCTTCCATCCCAGGCTATTCTGTGATACTATGACTATGGTTCCATGATTCTTGGCTTCCAGGCCTCGTGTTCAACTTCTCTACCAAGTGCCCACTGGTTCTTTTCTGCAAACCTGTTTTCTATACAGGCAGTGCCCAGCCCCTACTGTTTCAAGGGCTTATTCTCTCCCAGCTGCAGAGCTTTGCATTTGCCTTTGCCAACTCTCGAGGTTCCCGTGAGCTATTTTTCCAGCTTCTCCAGGTACTCCTGTATGTCCTTTATCCCATCATCCTCCAACTGACTAAGAGTGTAATCCATCCCATCAGCCAGGTCATTAATACATCTTGAGTATTTTTGAATTCAATATCAGATGAGAAACGTTGCTAGCAACTGGCTGTCAGTTGAATTTCATATCATATATCCAAACCTCTTGAACCTAGTCAGCCAGCCAATGTTCCACCCAACTTACTGTAATCCACCTAAGCCATATCTCACCAATTTGTCTACAAAAATATCACAGAAATAGTATGGACTATACAATAGGTATACAATAGTATGGCTACTACACAGTCAAAGGTGTTGCTAAAGTCAAAGTATACAACATCTACTGCTTCCACCTCATCCTCAGAGACTGACAGAACATCACAGAAGGCAATCAGGCTGGTCAGGAAGGATTTGCCCTCAGTCGGTCCTTTCTGACTGTTTCAAATTCCCTCATCTTTTGTGGCATATGGGATTGGGCCCTGTGGGATGTGAGCAGTAAATGGTGTTGGTGAGCACTGGTGAACGTGTAGAACGTGTAGAGAATGCTGTCCTCAGGCATGGAACCTTACCACCATGTCCACTGTTTGCATCACAAAGACTGCTGAACCATGTCCCAAGACTGGATCCCTACAGGCACAGTCATGTCCATGCTTCTTCCAGAGTAAAACATTCCCTCAGGTAGGCAGTAAAATTTATAGCAGTTAAGCCAACAGCTGTTGCTTATCTGTTTGATTTTGCAAGTAATTTTTTTACCATGGCGTGATACCATGCCAGTAAATCACACCAGAAACTAGCCTTCAACTGCCTCCTTAATCTTTAAAGGAAAATTGTCTAATTCATACTATCACTTCCAGAGAAAAGCAACAGGACTGTACAAAGATTCCCACTAGCTACAGACCCATGAAGAGAGAGAAAAAAGTTTTAGCAAATATGTAGCCACTACAGCATTTAACTTTTGTGGCATTTTTATTTGGTGTCCAGTTATTTTCTCTTCCATGTAAATAGAGTATTACAATGTAGTAGAGTGAGGGATTAAGGATAAAGGATAGCAATGGAGCCAAATGGGGCAGAGAAAGGGTATGGGGTCAAGTGTGAAGACAACATCACTATCACCAGAAGAACAGACCTGCACCTCCTGACCATCTGTCTGTCTTTCATTCTCTTTTCCTCTCCCTCCCAATCTTATTCTTTCAGATGAGAAATACTTTACTCTTTTTCAGCTCAACAGCAAGCAGAAACATTTGAAGGTCAAAAACACATAAACATGATAAGACATCCTACTAACTCCTAGGTGGCTGTAGAAAGTTGTTGTAATCAGAACATCATGAGAGCTGGGAAGTTGCCACGAGTTATTACATATCCAGAAACTACACATTAATGGACCAGAAGTTCAACCCAATATCTGTTCAATGTGCTATGCCACACAACAGGCTGCAACCCCCTTTCAACCTCCTACAATTAATGTCTGTGAAGAAAATACTAGCAGCACCAAAGTGCTGCTGGACTCAAATGGCCTAAGTCAGTGAGTCTTCGGCCAAATGTTGGTTCCTACTCTGTGCAGTACAACTCCTCTGTGGGGACTACACCTGCATCTGGTGAAAATGGGAGTTGTAAACATATGTCCTTGGTGTGTTGTTGAGAGCAGATCACAAGATATCTCTTCATTGCTTCTGAGTATCTCTCTGAGCATTGAAGAGGAGGAGAGTGGATAAGACTTTGAGAGACAGAAACGAGAATTGCCTACTGAGACTTTTATCAATCCTGGAATTTTGCGAATGAGGAATACAGGGCAGTCTGGACTGAGGAAGGCTACAAGGAGACTGTGAAGAGTTTAAGTATCAAGATGTTGCCTCAATTTACAAGACAGATGTCTTTAGTAATTTGTACAAATTTTCTCCATGTTCATAGGCCTGACCAGATATATTCAGTGCACATGGTAGATGCTTCTTTGCATTAACTTTTTTGTATTTTCTTGATTTTTTTTCCCTTGGAATCAAAGTTTAGTGATATAGTGATAAATGCTCACCTCTGGATCATGTGCAGATTATTTGAACACTGAAAAGATTTTTGAACTTCTTCAGAAAAGCCAATGAATTGTCTTCTTAGAGGAAAAAATGTGAATAATTCCTGTTAGAAAAGAGCTCAGTTGATTTTAGCCAACCTTTACTAGCCCAAAGGGGCATGGATCTGTTTTACAAATATTTCTTGCATCTTTCACAAGACAAAAGAGCAGCATGCAATGGTCAAGAGCAGCTGCTCCAGCCTTGAGTTATCCACCTTGACCATGAACTCTCTGGAGGGTTTATCATAGAAATCATAGAAAGGCTGGAGTTGGAAGGGACCTTAAGGATTAGGAAGTGACCTTTCCCTCAGCATGTTTTTTGCTCCGATATCTTAAGCACAAAATTCATTGCTTCTGCTGTGCACTGTTGTGCAGAGAATGAAATAGAAACCAGCTTTTGCTTCTGCTATTGTGGTGGCCAAGTTTGGGAACAAGTTTGCTCATGGGCAGAGAGAACTGGTTTTGAGGCAACAACAATCTATGTTCTGCCGTTTGGGTTTTCCAGTGCAGTTAATCAGCGAAACATGGCCAATGTCTTTGGTCAAGGAGAAGAGGGAAGCAGCTTAGACACACAAAAAGTAGATTAGATACTAGAAGCAGTGAAATCACTCAGAACAAGAGATGTATCCTGAAATTTCACAGCATGTCAGCTGCTTTCCTGTGGAAGTGTGTGAGTTACATTGGCAAATCAAATTGGAAATGCAAGGAACTCCAAGGTTTTTTCTGTTGGAGTTATCTTCTGACTACCTCCTCTTCCGGAACAAGCACAGAAGTCTTGGTCTACTGGGAGGGTTCCCAGTTTAAGCACTGGGACATGCCCCTGGGAACTGGGTTGAAAAGATAATCCAAGCAAAGCATAAAAATATCCCTTTTATTCCAGTTCAGATGCTGGTATGTGGTTTTCATGGTTGCCAAGTCTAGCCTAAAAAAAAAAAAAAACAAAACAAAAAAACCAACAGGAAAATCAAGTCTTTCCAACCATATGGAAGAGAAGTTGAAGTACTTTAAGCACTGTGACTACTAAAAACAAGATGCAGGCGTCCACTGTCTGAGCATTCAAGGCAGACATCCTTCTCTGAGCAAACGGGCTTGGAAATAGCAGAGAATTTTTTTAAAATATCATTGAATAAACAATGAATTTGAACATTGAAAACTCATGATGGATGCAGAACAGTGATGAACTCAGATGTTTAGGTTTTTTACCGATTCATAGGCAAGAAATCTCGATATAAATGAAATATTAATGAGCATTCAGCTGCTCAAATGGGACAGATATCTGTACCACAGACCACTGGAAACCTTTACCTTTTTCAAGTGAGGCCCTCTGCACCTGGTAACAAAATATTTCTTCTTCCTCCAGAGGATAGGAGAGCTGTTCAGTGAGGAATTGTGAGCAGCAGCCCAGTACTTACACAGAGTGAAGTACATGGTCTGTAAAGAGCCCGAAATGTTTCAAAGAAAAGATAGAAATAATATGTAAAGGAGCACAAGCAGAAAAAAGGAATTAGAAGTTAAGGCATGAAGTCAGGGAAAAGACACCACTGAGGCTGCAAAATCAGGCACACAAAAGATAGGGAATGGGGAAATTTGAGCAAAGCAAAGCCAACTGTTGCTTGTCTATTTTTTTCTTAGAGCCATGTTCCTCAGTTTGGGAGATAGCATTTCTAATTTTCTAAGTGCTGAGAGGATGGATGGAGAGGGAGAGTTATGGTATAACAGCTGCCAGCAAGTTGCTAGGGTTGACCAGATCTGCCTGGGTTCCTCAGCCTAAAGACTCTGTCTCCCTTTATTTGCATCAGTCATGCTGTTTTGATGATATTTTTAGGAGATCAAATGAATGGGATGACCAGGCTGATACTTTCCATTGAGTCAGCTGAACACTAAAGCTAAACATATATCATCTGAGCTATAGCTGCTAAAATTGAAATCGTTATGGATGTTATTGGCATTCAGTATAAGGAAGCACTTTGGAAGCGTTTTGTACACTGCTGAGAATCGATCACTGCCTGACACAACTCACAGTCTGGGGTAGCAGTCAAGGCAATGCTTCTTCAAGGAAATATCTCTTGCTGTTTTAAATTGAGCTAAGCTGACATTCTCCTAATTTTCTAGGCCTCTTGTCTCACCTCCTACACCATAACTGCTTCAGTGAGTGACCCTCTGTGCTACCCTGCCTATGGGAAAAGAGTCTTAAGGCTTCGCTCCCACTCCCTCTCTAGTCAAAACATGGCTTCTTCCTGGAAAGCTGGATGTCATTCCCATCTCTAGGGCTTCTCAGAAGTGGATGCAAAGCTGAAACTGTCTCATCTTAGGCAACTATTGGGTTTTTTTCTCCCTATTGTTTTACATGCATGTATTCATGTACCTGTACAACACAGCAGTGTCTTGCTTTAGACAGATTTGTTTCATAGCCTATAGCTGAACATAGTTGAATACCAGTTTTAGATGTCTGAACTAAAAATAAACACTCCCTGCTAACACATCACACATCTACACAACTAAAACTGCATACTAATTACCATAACAGCCAGCTTTCTGATTCCCATTTTGCAGTCATGGCCCTGGACTTCCAAAGAAAACTTCAGTACACTACACTAACCCATCCCTAGAGGCTCATGCAGAGATTCAGAATATATCTAAAATGTAAAGAAGCACCAAAGCAAACTACACAATTAATCTAAAACAGCAACAGCAAAATCATTCTTCCATTTAAAATTAAATACAGAAATAACATCAGCTCCAATTGGTCAGACATGGACTGCAGCAATAATTTGGTCCAGGTTATTGAATCTCGTACATTAGCATGCAGCACCGTATCTGGCTTTAGCATCTGTAGTTCCTCAGAGACTGTCTCTGAAAAGTGACAGCCTTGCTGGGCTGCTCACCACAGACCTCAGTAACAGCATAAAAAATGAAGATGTGAGCAGGCAGCTTACTGTATGAACCACTTCAACAACAGCTGCATCACAGGTTTTGTCCATCACACAGCTTTTGTTGAAAAAGTTGAAAGTTTTGACATTGTAGTCTTCTCCTATAGAAACATGGTTTAATTGATAACTTCATCAATTTATTTAGGTCAGGATATCTCTGTGCCTAATCTAATACAGTTGTACAGCATAAGATATGATTTGCTGGTCAGCAAGAGCTCTGAGGTGGTTTGTTTCATGAGCCTGCTTGTAGCCTATGCCCATGTGAGAATATATCTGGCTTCACAAGAATGCATCACTTCTAATCACAACTGTTAGCTTTATGTGCATCACGTTGCAGACAGCATCCTGTTTTTCCTGTTGTTCTCTGCGTGGTTAATCCTTCTGTCACTCAGATTACTTTTTGGTGGGCCTACTGTGATGCATATTAGAAATCTCAGGACTCATGATGTCAAAAAATACTTAGTTATCAGATTCCATTGAGACTGTCTCAAGGGAAGAGAAAAATGCCCTGTTTGGTTTTTAATATATAGTCCATTTGCTTGTTAAAGCACTGACTTGTTGTCACTGAAATGCTGGCACACTGCATTTTCTGGTCGGAAAAATTTAGTAAGGAGCAAGCCAACATATTGGCTTGTGTTAGTACTGAATGTTGACAGGTTTTTCAAGGCCCCATCTAAATCTGTTTCCCCTTTTGAGGAAAGAAAGTCCAGGGCATGTATTTGTTAGCAGGAGCTTGTAATGGAGTAGCTTATTTGACTGGCATGATATAAGGTCCAATTTTAAAAGCACACAATTAACTTTAAGCACTAATTTTCCCATTCAAGCTGGTCATTATTTCTTTGCCTAAGTGCTTTGTTGAACTGGGTCCTGAATATGAAGCAGCCCTGTGTTACAAAATTAATTGCATCTCTGCCCCAGCAGCTTAGCTGCTTTGCTGACAGAACCAAACAGGGAAATTATATACTCTCTTTGCAATAAGAATTAACAGTACTGCTGATATGACTAGTACCTGAGAGAATGACCATCAGGAGAAAGGAATTTCAAAGCAACCCTGAAAAATAAGCCAAAATCAACAAGTTTTACACCTTGCTGGGGTGTGTTGTCTGTTCAGGTTCTATGAGCTGCCAAAGGATGAGATCCCTGAGAGCAAAATCCTGCAGGCAAGACCATTGCTGGGAGCCATGGTGGGATTGAGGGGGCAGTGTGAGGAGCAACCTTACCTGTCCCCCTCAACCCACACTGAACACCACTCACCCTTCTGCCACGCTGATGGGGAGAAGCACCCCCTCATTGAGGACAGCGTGGAAATTAAACTTATCTGCACCAAACCGTCAACTGCAAAAGCCACATCTAGGACAGTGCCATTGCAGGGATGGTGGCAGAGCTTTTTCAGTTGATGGCAAGACTGAGTCTTCTTGGAGAATTACAAAGGCAAGAAGCTGAGTAGTGTGTGTTATTTTACACCACCTCATTGTTTCCGAGGGCCTTGTGGGGTTGGATATGACAGATATCTGTAACCATGTTTGGAAAAGAATTCTTCTTCCTTGTCAGTCATGGTGCATGCCCCTCTGACTGCACCTGTCACTTTTTACTCAGGTTTTTCTTCATTTCCTTCTTATTTTGCTGTGGTTTTTTTTTCTTGCTTGTGTTCAAAGTTAAGCTTTTTGAAGGATGTCTAAGTAAGTTTTTGTGGTAGAATGTTGTGAAAATGTAGAAAAGACTTCTGGGATTTTTTTTTGGTCAGTTTTTGCCATGTTTGTCTTCCTCCTTTCTTATAAGGGTGACTTTTGGTGAAAGATGGTGCAGAGACAATGCAAGCATGTCTCAAGGCCCTCTGGCCCTTCACTCCCTTCCCTCCACAGTGCAAATATTTACAGGGTAGTACAGAAGACAATCTTTTGTAAAAATCCAAGGTTGTTTTTCTGCCTGGATGGCAAAATTGAGGAGACTCGAGGTGCATAAAGAAATTTAAATAATGCAAGGTGTGGGATGTCCTTCCAAGGAACAAAATGTGATTGCTGGGATTATCCTGCATTTTCGAGATGATGTATGAAACCTCACTCTTTGTCCTCATCGTGTTCTCATCTCGTTCAGTAAAAATTTAGTTTATGTCAGAGGTTTCACACTGCCGGACTGAAATGCCTCCATTTGCTCTGCCACTCTGTCTACACCCCCATCTCTTGTCTCTCACCTTGTAAATACACTTGTTTATTTGGAGTGAGCTGGGGGATTTTGTTCTATCCCCAGCTTCACAGCCATCAGTCCAGTCCATAGACTCTCACAGGGCTGCAGGCTGCATCCATGTCAGCAGACAAGTTACAGCACTCAGAAGGGCAGCTGTCCAAAATCTGTGTCTCAGTTAATATTTGTTATCCTTGTTGTGAACATCAGAACTTCAACCCCTTTGCTGTATAAATAGGGTAGCAAAGCTATCCATGGGAAATACCTCTGAAAGCTCCTTTCCTGAAGACTGTTTTGTCCTTGAAAGCCTGTGTAAAATTTCAGCAGAGCTTTTTTTGCTTGGGATCAAGGGGGGGCGGGGGAAAAAACAACTGTGTCACAGCCTCACCCAGTACTTCCTTCTGCTGAGCAGAGGCTGAGTGAGCTGCTGCAGCTTCCTCCCTTGCAGCATCCCTGGGGGCACTGGTATGTAGTCCTGTGCCTGTGGTAACCTCCTAGCTAAACCCTGGATCGGGGCTGTTCTTTCTGGATGAGTCCCTTACACCCTGTATGATGGCCTCAAGCCTATTTATGCCCAAATGTCCTGTCTAAAAAGGGAAATAGAGATAAATTCAGCAGTTACAGTACTAAAATTAAAATTAGACTTACCATGGTTTAAAAACAAGAAAAAGAGCCAAGGGGTTTTGTGTTTGCATTTAGCAGTTTTATGGCAGTCTCTGCTATGAAACAGGTTGTATTGCTCTGTTAGAGCTTGATATAAGTTTTCTACCAGCCTGTCTCAAAATCTGAAAAAATCTGGTATTACAAATATATAAGAGACAACCCACTGTGAGGTCTGTCAGACACAAAGAATTGGGGAGAGCAAATTATATAATCCACCTGAGCATCTCATTCCAGCTCTGCAGGAGATGGGGCATGACACAGTGTTTTGTGTGAAACAACAGATTTTTCTGTGCAATGTTTTTGTAGGGAGATATTGCTTTCAGATGTGACCTCATCTACAGAGTGCAAAGATGGATCTCAGCAAGATGGGTTCCGAACTTCTTGATGAAAATAAGCAGCCCGTGAGTGAAAACCAGCATGTTGAAAGGTGAGTGCCACTTGAGCAAATTCCCTCTTTACTGTGCCTTCTAGAACAAGCAGAAAGCAAGCTACACTAAATTGTGAGGAGGTGTCAACTCCCTTGAGGGCAGAAAGGCCCTGCAGAGAGACCTCAACAAATTAGAAAGATGGGCAATCACCAACTGTATGACATTTAACAAGGGCACCTTGTTTAACATTCTGCACCTTGGACAGGGCAACCCAGGTGGTGTGTATAGACTGGGGAATGAGAGGCTGGAAAGCAGTGCTGGGGAAAAGGACTTGGGGGTCCTGGTAGATGACAAGTTGAATATGAGTCAGCAGTGCCCTAGCAGCCAGGAGGGCCAACCATGTCCTGGGGGGCATCAGGCAAAGCATTGTCAGCCAGTCGAGGCAGGGGATTGTCCCACTCTGCTCTGCACTGGTGCAGCCTCACCCTGAATTTGTGTACAGTTTTGGGTACCACAATATAAGAAAGATATTAAGCTGTTAGAGAGTGTCCAAAGGAGGGCAACAAAGATGGTAAAGGATCTGGAGAGGAAGCCATATGAAGAGCAGCTGAGGGCACTTGGTCTGTTCAGTCTGGAGAAGAGGAGACTGAGGGGAGACCTCATTACAGTCTTCAACATCCTTACAAGGGGTAGCAGAGGGGCAAGTATTAATCTCTTCACTCTCGTGACCAGTGACAGGAGTTGAGGAAGTGGCATGAAGCTGAGTCAGGGGATGTTTAGGTTGGATATCAGGAGAAGGATTTTCACCCAGAGGGTGGTTGGACACTGGAACAGGCTCCCCATGGAAGTGGTCACAGCACTAAGCTTGTTCAAGAGGCATTTGGACAATGCTTTCAGGCACATGGTGTGATTCCTGGGGTGTCCTACACAGGGCCAGGAGCTGGATTGGATGATCTTGATGGGTTCCTTCCAACTCATCATATTCTGTGATTCTATGATTCTATAGGAAAATGTTTAGGGTATTTAGCATAATAAGGTTGCAAGCTGGACAGTTTTGGTGCCACATGGGTCTGAGCAGAAGTACAGGCACTTCCCAGACTACTCAAAGCTCACCATTTTGTCAACTTCCTTTTTCTTGTTAGGCTAAAATAAACATGAGATAAGGTTGTTCCCTATATATCTTGTTGCACCTACTTCTTGGCAAAGTCAGACAATGAAAAAGTACAGAAAAATGCAAATGGAATAAAATATTTTGGAAAGTTTCTCAAAATCATTCATTGGTCAAAAATGGGATTAACTTGGTGTTACATAAAAAATCTTGATTTGGTTATTTTATCATCATCTTATGTAACAAGAAAAAGCATGCCTGGGGGGAGGAAAGAAATGCAAAAGATATTGTGAAATTTGAATTTCTGTTTTAATGCTATTGCTTCTGCCTTGCTTATTTTCACATAACCAGAATGGTGGCTGACACTCTGATTCTGTAGTTTTCAGATATCACCTGTGCCCTCTGCGACTGAGATGGGACAGAAAGATGTTGAAGGCTTCACTTCTACAACGGGCAAGAAAGAACCAGAGTGTCAGACGGAGGAGGTAGGATGTGGACTTCTAATGGGTCTTCTGAGGTCAAAGACCACCCCAACCATATTGTACTGCCTGTAGCTGATTCATGGTGAGAATGTGGGCAAGTAACTTGTACTCCCTTGGTCTCACTGCAGTCAGAAGAATTTTTCTGGGTGATTCGAAATGGCTTTTGCCCTCTGTTTCATGTGCTTTTGGGCAGAGAAGGGGATGGAGCATGCATACAATCACACACAAAAATATTTACCAACAGCATCATGCATACAATCACACAAAAAAATATTTACCAACAGCATCATGTCAAAAGAAAACTTGTGAGGCCAGGCAATACTCTAATTTAGCTAACTGCTAAATTAGCTAAATTTATGTACATTATGTACTTTTCAAATATTATGAATGTCCTGCCAATTAAAGACAACTGCAAAATAACACCAAATATGTTTTAAATTATTGAAGGACCTACCTTGAAAACAGCCTTCATCTTTCCAGTTTTCTTAAGTTCTTAATGTTTCAGGCATACTTTGAAAATAATGTCCTCGATGGGAAGCAGAAATAAAATGACTGTTCCTGAAAAGACAACTTTAGAAACTTCTACTTTCTTATTGTCTGTTGATTTCATGACTAGGCCTCACAGGGAAACTTTCTGCCATCTTAAACCAAAGCACACAGCTCTGAAGAATCAAGAATCTTGTATAAAAAGAATAGAGGAAAAACTGTACTCTCTACTGCATTTTTTCTTCTTAATAACATTTATTTTGATTTTTCATGACATACATTTGATTTTAATTTTCAGACTGCTCTATTCCATGAATATAAACTTCTCAAGCGTCAACAGGTTCCATGTCCAGAGGACATAAATAACTTGAAGGCAAGTGGTCAAATAATAGCATATCCTGGTTCTAATGATTTGATAAAATCTGTAGTATACACACTTTACACATTTTTACTTGATGCCCAGAAATGTCCAGATACCTCTGTTTCTCAAGGATTGATTAACTTGAGCAAGAGCATCTTTTCTGGGGAAGAATGTAGTTGGACAACACACTGGCTGATAATAAAGTCAGAAATAACCTGTGGTAAACAGGATCCTCAATCAGGGATAGCATTTGGTACACTAGGTATATTACATGCTTAAGGGGAAATCCAGTTCCTTATTTAAAAGCTTTGCAGTTTAGACACAAGAACAAGAAGACATGAGATCAGAGTTGCTGCCACTGGTAAATACAAGCAAGAGGACATTTTTCCTGTTCAGCTGACCCTTCCACTAATTTCTACATGTAACTGCAGTATGGAATGAATTGGAAGCTGAATTCACGAACGCACACACACACATAGTTCCTCCACCTTATTTGTAAAACAACTTCAAATAACTGGCAAAGGAAGGATTTATTGGTTGGGTTTTTTTTTGAAAGGAATAAAACCAAACAGCATAATTAACATTAAGAATCCCTATAGGTAGGTATTGAGATACGCAAAACTTACAGTGAGACTTGTATTTGGTCTCCCATCTCACTAAACCTGTGACCACCTTGCATCTCACTCTGTCCACCCTTGCCCACTACTAACCCTTTTTCTGTCACAGGCATGTTTGCAGGAGTCATTGAGAAGGTTAGAGGAAAAGACAAAGGACTTTATAAAGGTATGAACATGGTCTTGTGAAGACAGAAATAAGCATGATACGTGACGAAAGAGTTTGAAAGTTGATGACAAGATTATTAAAAATATATTGTAAGTTTGGACTTGCCCCAGAGCAATGAAGACCCTGTCAGGGCAGCTCTGTGATGTGCAACTCTGTCCAGACACAGGTGCAGCAAAGATTTTGCTGGTTGTCACTGGCATGACAAAACTCCCCTACCATTGCTGTCTCTGAGTGCAAGGATTTCTTGAGAGCAGACTTTTGAACGAGTCACAGTAGCTTCAAGTTTATGGCTTACTGAGTCTTTGAGGTCTCTTCTAATGCCGCTCAAGGTGAATCCCAAATTGTTTGGTCCCAAGGCATGCAGTTATCCACAAAGAAATATACATGATCCACTTTTATTTCACATATATCAGCTGGTGACTGACCAATTTTCCACTGTACATTTTCCTAATCTGCTATTTTGTGGACATAACAATGGCTTAAAACCAACAGCCTTTCTTCTCACGTTTTACCACAGGAACAAATACAAGCATGAGGTTAGCTGGCACCTTGGTTTGTCCCTCCAGTGGAAGGTGCCTTGGGTTTCTAAACACACAGCTGCAATTTAAATTAGCCTTCTAGAATTAAAATCTTTCATATTCCATCAACTATCATAAGATTTTAAAAAAGTGTAGCACTAAACAAAATAGACTGTTCTGACTTACAAATTAATGTAATTTTCCTGCCTCCCCCCCGGCCTTGACAGGCTTATCATTTCTTTTTGTTCACTATGAATAAAGGAGAGATTTTTTCCAACAAAACAATTAAATGCAAGCACTTATAACAAAGTCTACAGCAAGGTTTTTAAATTATGCATATGTCTGTGATTTCATGCAAAGTTATAGAAAAGCAAAACTTTTATACAGGAGAGGCCTCCATAAACCAGGCCCTCTTGATTTATGAGTCAGCAGAGTCATGGGATCACAGAGTAATTCAGGTAGGAAGGGACTGTGGGAGAATCTTTGGTCTGACCTCCCACTCAAAGCTCAGAGGAGGGTGCTCAGGGCTATATGCAGCCAAGTTGTAAAAACTCCAAGAAAGGAGCCTTTCCATCCTTTCCATCCTCCTGCAGGTGTCCACAGGACACCTGCACAGCCATCCTGTGGCCTTACCATCAGGTACCAGGGGAAGTGTGGTAGCCACATGTGGTCTAACAAGTACTAAGCAGAGGAAGAGAGCTCTTTCCACAATCTACAGACTGTGCTTCTGCCAATAGGAGTGGGAGGCTGCTGGTCTCCATTGCTGCCAGGGCACACTGGGAGCTCCCGCTCATCTTCTGTCCCACCACCCCCAGGCTTTTCCTGCACTCCCCAACTCCTGAGGATGCTTTTTTGCTCAGGGCATTCTGCGTCTCACAAGTTACTGAGTGTTCCACCCCTTGTTTGTGGTGGTAGAAGAGTCAGGACTCTTGGCTGATGTATGACATCTTGTCCAAGTCCATGACTGCACATGCAATTGCCCCCTGCCATCATGCCCTCAGCATTAGCTTATACAACCATGGCTAAGCAGGGCTGCAGGTGACTCTGCAGCATACATCTTGTGATTTAAAAAAATATATTTCCAATATGTTTGTTTTTTTCACTTAAAATTTACTGAATCACCTCAAATGCAAAACCAAAATTATTTTAGCTTTTTTTTTCACCAGTACTTTGTCCTGTACTTCGGCTCTCAAACTTAAGGGAGGACTGTTGCAGTTTCCTTCAGATACTGTTCCTCATTTTACTTACCTTACTTCAACTCACTGCACCCAAACACACACTTATGAGATGGTGTGGTCAATAGAGTGACCCAGAACCCTACTGGTGCCTCAGGCACAGCATCATCAGTCAATCACGAGAGAGGATTGTCCTGCTCTGCTCTGTGCTGGTGCAGCCTCACCTTGAATACTCTGTGCAGCTTTGGGTACTACAGTATAGGAAAGATATAAAGCTATGAGAAAGTGTCCAAAGGAGGGCAACAAAGATGGAGAAGGACCTAGAAGGGAAGCCATACAAGGAGGCTGACATCTGAGGTCACTTGACTCATTCAGGCTGGAAAAGATGAGACTGAGGGGAGACCTCATCTCAGTCTACAGTTTCCTCATGTAGGGAAGCAGAGGGACAGGCATGAAGCTGTGTCAGAGGAGGTTCTGGCTGGATATTAGGAAAAGGTTTTTCACCCAGAGGGTAGTTGGCCCCTGGAACAGGCTTCCCAGGGAAGTGGTCATAGCACCAAGCCTGCCTGAGTTCAAGAAGCATTTGGACAACACTCTCAGGCACGTGGTGTGAATCTTTGTGAATACTGGGGCTGTCCTCTGCAGGGCCAGGAATTTGACTCGATGATCCTTGCGGGTCTCTTTCAACTCAGAACATTCTATGATTCTGCTACTGATCCCCAGTGAGCTGCCTGTCACACCAGTCTGACATGTAATGCAGATGCTGCAGAGCACTAGTTAGTTCCTGCTGATAATGAAAAAATGCTTGCCCAGTGGTCACAAGCAGCTTGCTTGTGTAGATCCTCTGGGTCTGATAAAATGGTTATAACCACCCTCAAAGCGTTTATCTCAGCGTGGATACCATCTTCAGCTTCTGTCTTCTATCCCACTGCCTATTCTTACCAAACAGATAGGAATTTTATTTCAGTAAGATTTTCCTTCACTGCTGATACCAGCCACAACTTCTGGGGCTAGAAAGACTGTCAAACACATAGTGTGATCACATAATCCCCACTTCCAATAAATGTTTGATGGATAGGAAGTGCTGGTTTGTAGCTTTTTATAAGCTCTTTTTACAGATGACTACTCTTCTTACAAGAGTAGTCTCCTCTACACTGAAAATTTAATCAACACTAATTTTAATATAAAAACTTTCCCATTGACAAGTCATATTTGTTTTTATTGGTTTTTAGGCAAAAAGCAAAATATTGGAAGGAAGAGAATTAGTCATATCACAGGACAAAGTCTTAGAGGTATGACATTCTATTTCATACCATATTACATGCTCTTTCTCTGTTCAGACAATCACTATCCTAGAAAAAGTTTTACAAAGGTGTCAAACAGAGAAACAATAGAGTAAAATATAATATAGGTAAGAGTATGGGGAGTAGGCCTGCCATTAGTCTCAAAAATACAAAAATAATGCAACACTGAGAAGTTTTCAGTTAGAAGTTTTGCAGACCATAGTCTGCAAACCAGCAAGAGTGGTTTTAAAACAAGTAACCTTGTATTATTGGGAACATAGGTCATCCAGAAAGTTACTGCAATATAAAACTAATACCAGGAGGGCAGATTCCTGTAGATTTCTATCAGAGCCAATTTGGGAGAGCAGAATATAATATCTGCAAGGGCAACACTGGTGCTGATCTCATGCTAATAAGCTCTGACTTGACTTTTATTGCACATCAGACTGATGGACTAATACTAAGATTGTTTGCTCTTCTTTTGAACTTTTAAGGGCATGCAGATAAAAATAAAGCACTTATACAAGCAACTCAAGCACCCTGAACTAATTGGGTCGTAAGTATTAGCAATGTCCTCTATTCTGGGTTCCTTTTTTTTATAGTATCCAGAATGTTTCCACATCAGCCATACGTGAAGCACATGCTTCATGATTGTAAATTAATATGGTTTATGCAGCACCAAACAAGCACCTCATATTTATGTAGAACAGCTTCTTTTTCTGTCATATAATCACCCAACCACAGAAATGCAAATGAAATTTAGACTTGGAATGTCTCATCTCATTCTTAACAGATTCCAGAGTAGCTTATCTTTTACTCAGTAGACCAGAATTGTAAGGCATTTCCTGGATATTAATTTCAATACTCTTTCTTAATAACCTATATCAGGTTTGTAGTATTATTTTGCAGAATAACAAGCAAAAGCAGCACCTTGAACAGCAGCAGCATAGCCTGCAGCTACACACTTATTTTTTACAAGCAAGTGTTCCCTTTTCATGGCCAGAGTCCAAGTGACACTGAAAACATGCTCCCCCCTCAACTCACTACTGTACTTAGTTTCCTTTAAGCAACGAGGTTACATAGGATCTCTGAATTTCAAAACACATCTAAGTACTAAGCCCAGCACTGGGTTTCTCACTCTTACTCTCCTGTTTCTCAGCTGCATAGCAATGCAGATATCCTCTAACTTCAGTATATACGAGGGGTTAAGTATTCCTTCTTGCAATCACTTCCAAATTAAGCCTCAAGTATGATGTGCCAGCATAAGTATGAGCCCCTTTTAAAAGCTCCTCTTTCAGTCCTCTGAAGTGGTTTGAGATTCAGTTTTGTTCTCTGTGTTCTGCAGAAGGGAGCTGTGTAACGACATTATGTATGCACTGCATGAACTGTAAGAACTCAGGCTGAAATATAATCTAAAGTTTAAAGCAGCAAGTATTTTGGAGGATATCTGCTGCTTGCAATAGTACAGCTATCTGCACACCTGAAGGGCACTACAGATCTATTTCAGTTACTGTAGTGCTTCCATCAGGCAATGTCATCATAGAAGACAATGGCTTACCACCACGGTAGCACGTTTGATGGGAGAAACTGGGTAATACTAATGCTCTCCTTCAATAAAACAATCTAAATAGCATTCGCTCTAGGTTGTTGGCATGCTTGCTTACTACTGTGTGGCTACTTGAGGATTGCCTAGTTTTGTCTGTTATTAAGACTGGATGAACCCATGAATTCAGTTGTTACATGCGGTAATTCCTATGAAAGTGCATCAAGTAAAAGGGGTTGTCAATCTACGTGTGTACAAATACATGAGAAGCTGACTGTCTGCAGACATCCCCAGACATCATGTTCTTGATGCCTAGTCAAAGCAAAGTAAATAGAAGTTCAAAACAAAACAAAGCTACACGTATTTTTAGAAAGAAGAAACCCAAACATGTTCAGTCTAGAAAGGTCAAATTTAAGATCCAGGGAAATGGGACGGAGAGAGAAATTATATATTTTTTACAAAGTTCCCAAATGAACTTTTTACAAAGTTCCCAAATGAACTTTGCCATCGATCTAGTCTTTACCCCTTATGCTGTTACTGAGTGATACTTTTTAATGCGTCTATGTAATGGGAAGCAGTAAGAAACTCTTCTCCACAACCAAGGCATCTGTTAGGTTGCAGCACCTCCTCATGCTGTCTTCATTTATGTGCAATGAGCTGCGTTAGTTGCAATCTCTGTTGGTGTTTCTTTTTCTCCACAGCCAAGAAAGAAAGGAGGTTGATGACTGCCCAAGCTCTCTCGCTCAGAAGATAGCCATGGTGAAACTGGTAAAAAAGAACTGCACTGGTCTCCTTACACCTGCACCTGAAGAGCCTCCTCCATCTCTCTTTGTTTCAAGTTGGAAATCTTGTTTCATCAAATGCGACTCCTTTTTGAGTTTTTCAGCCCCAGTGGTTCCTTATATCACTAAGTTCCTATGTCTCAGGCTCACTACTTCCTCTTATTCAGTTTTGTTAGTGTGCAAGCCATTTTAAATTCTTCAATATTTTTGTCCTAGAAGTCAGAAAACTTAATTTCAAAATCATTCGTGTCTCTTTTTTCCTTCTCTAGACCCAGAAATCAATGACCGACTACCTAAAAATATTCCGTTTCTATCTTGGGTAGGTAAAATATTCTCATTACATGTACACTTGCTTAGTTACACCTTGAGCACCATGGAGATAAGATTATTCTGACTAGTGCTGGAACATCATAGGAGAAACAGTGTAAGGAGAGAGGAGAAATGTGCTGCGAGTGTAGACCTCTGTGTATGCAAACTTAGTGGTGCAGCAGGTTGAAGTAATCTAAGTGCAAACTCTGTTCTGGCCCTTGGGTACGTTTCCTTAGGAATCTGCTCACCTGTTACCTCTGAAAAAAGCATCATTTAAGTGCATACTGGCAAATGTCTCCTTCCCTCTTCCTGAGGAAGAAAGGGAGAAAGGCCTAGAGTGTGAGCACTTGGTTCTCTCTCCCTGAGTGCTCCATTATCAGCCCTCCATCAAACCACTTCTCTGCATACTCCCCTCACCAGATGGATACTGAGGGGTTATTGGTGGGCTTTCCCCTGCCTGAACCAAAGTAACGTGGACTTCATAACTGCTGGGGCAGGTGATGCCACTTCTCTATTTTCTTAGTCTTGGCTGAGGGCAGTTTGAAGAAAAGAAGACATTTATGAATGAATTCTTCAGTAAGTCACTTTGTGGTCAGGGTACAGCTGCTTTTGAAGCTATTTATAGATTATTTGGTGAAGGCTGTTGGTGTGAGAGTCACCAGCTATAGCTCATTTTCTTTGTCACTTTCCACGATCATTAGCAGGACTGTCTCCCAAGACAGTCCTGTGATAGTCTTATAGCACCTTTGTAAAAGGAAAGCAACCTTCAGTTTGCTTCTGTGAGGTAGGAAACTTTCAGATGGATCTTGCAGACAGTTGTCCAGAAAACAGATCAATTGGTTTTGTCCCTCCTGAGGAGAGATAAGCATTTTTAACTATTACACGACCAAGCACAATTAGCAAGTGCCATTGGCTATTTTAATTTGGGAAGCTTCATTTTCATTTAAATTCATGCATTTTCATGTCAGGAAGCTGCTCCTGCTAACACAGAGTATTCACCTGTGGGAATAATATTCCAAAAGGAGCAGGTAAAAGCACTGCAGGGTTTGTCTGCACAAAACAAGGGAGAACTGGTATAGACCAAGAGCACGGCAGGACTCACAATGAACTCTACACACTCCCTACATCACTTCAGACACATTTCTTCCCTACAGGCTTCAGTTGCCCGACTGTAAAATGATGATAGTATGCATTTTCTCTGCTCTGTGTTCTCAGTATGTGTTCACAGCACAAAAACTTTGGTGGCAAGAGCCATTGTTAAGTGTTAAACACTTGCCAGGAACAGACTCTGTGGTAATATTGCCAGCAACATAAAGGAAGGATTCTGAGTTGACCAGGGCAATGAAATACGAGACTATATGCTCCAATAGTTTTTAATATTAATAGAACTTTTTTACAGTGTCTGTATTTTTTTTTTTGGTGCATTTGTCTCTCTTGTTGCAGGAAATGTGTGTGGCTGCTTGTCAGATACCTGCTGCACTGTGGCTGCTCATGCTTAACACTTCTATTGGTTTATAAACACCTACCTGATGCTATCTGGACATATCAGCTACTGGACAGTATCTGCCATCAGCCGTGGACACACTAACCCTAGAAGATTTTGAAGACTCCAGACTGGATTTCTGTAGGGTTACTGTATTGCTTCTGGGAAGACCTGCACTTTAAAATAAAGCATTCATGAATGCTAAAAGCATATGATGATGTCTGTCTTTCCTCTGCAAACTGCATTAACTCCTTAGAGGAAGAAACTAAAGCCCATGTATCTCAGCAAGAGGGAGTATGCTTAAGTGCATTCAGTTGTTTGCTGTCAGAGATGTGTCTGAGACGCAAAAAATTGCTTCAATGTCCACATTCTGATCTATTCCCGAAATCCCTGAATGTCCTGTCCCCATCACCACAGGTATGAGTTTGGGAAATCTGTAAATAAATCTAAATAGGATCTTCTGTTAATGCAAATTGAAATGACCTCATTATCAGCAGGGCAGTGATAATTGATAGGAGCTGAATCTTTATTTTAAAGAATGCCTCCTGACAGATTCAAGGCCAGTCAGGTCTGTGGATTAGCCTGTCAGTTGACCACCTTGCTGCCTAATGACAGAAGTCCTGCAAATGGCCTCTCATACACACAGAGCAGCAACAGTATTGCACATACACAGCAAAGCCTTCGTGAAGAATATGGTGTTTCCCATTTTGCTCACAGCATAGGAACTACCTACAGTGTCAAGCCCTCGTGTACCTTGGAAAAACCTGTTGTGCACAGACCACATGTCTGACCGAGTGTAGATTTCAAATGTCCTGCATAGGCAGACATCATTAATATGCCTTCTATGTACTTCACTGAGCAGTCAAGACTTTCCCATCTACTGTAGCATACAGGAGACCTTGATCAAGCTCTCACTGGTCCCACAAAACAGCTCTTTGTGGATGCTTAAGAAGGCTTCACTGCAACCTGCCTTCTGGGCTTGGTTGTCCTGAGAGCCCTCCATGTCCTAATTTTCTACCCTGCAGGAGGGCATTGTACTCCCTCCATCCTTGAATAATTTTTGGAAATAGACTGTCTTTGATCACAGTGGAAAACACGAAAACACGCTACCTTCACAATGTCTTACCCAAGGATTAAGGGACATGCAGACTTGCAGACTGCTTGTTCTAGTTGCAAATTTCTGTGCCTCATCTATGAAAGGAGACCAGGGTGGTCTCCATACAAAGTCTATGGCTACTTCTGTGATTCTGTGCTTGAAAAGGTATCTCAGTGCTTCATCAAGTATCATTTGGTATCTGTGATTCCAAGTCTTGCTGAAAGCATGTTTTTTTCCTGAGTCTTCCACTTTCATCAGCCATCATCTGCATGAGAATACTGGGAAAGAGTTCTGCCTGGTTATCGTTACCAAGTCGTGCAGCAATAAATTAGAGCTGTTGAAGAACAAAATAACCCAGAAAATAGTTTTAACTTCCTTCTCATGTTATTTCCTGCTCCAGATACTTTTGCTCTTTTTCACAGACTAGGAAGAGCATGAAAACCACTCTCTAATGAGACAGTATTGGTCTGCTTGTCATATGCCTCTCATGATGAGTACCTGGTGGGAGAAAGGAGCTTAAACAATGAAAGCTAGGAAGGTAAGCACACACAAAACGTTTACGATGGAGCAAAAATGTTCTGAGACCGAAGCACAGTAGCAAAATGTCCTGTTTCTTTGTAGAAAATGGAGGTTTCAAATTCGAAAAAGAAAATTCACTAAAGTTATGAAGAGGATATAGAGTTGTAGGAAGCCCATCTTATGAGACAGAAAATTTGTAGGTACTCATATAAAAACCTCAGCATATTAGAAACAACCATGAAAATCTGCAAAAGTATCACCTAACTGAATTAAAAGTTGCATGGTACAGCTCCAGCTGCTGCCTGCTTTCCTGCATCCAGCTCTGGGAACACTTCTAATGCTGGCACTCCATGTTTGAGTCCCCACACCTCACATGAGGCTGGGCCTGTGTAGCCTGGGGGAAAATTTGGAAGCATGCTCTGAGATGAACATCTGTGCCTATTAGTTTGTCTGCATTAAAAAAAGAACAAATTCCTAAGCCATCTCTGTTATTCCCTGTAATTTCCATAATGCACAGGTTGTGATCCTTGTCACAGGAACTCTTTCAGCAGAAGAAGGTTTAGTGGGGAATGATTTTAGTACTGTTGTTCAGCTCTGCGAGTGTAAGTCTTTGTGAGCAACTTGACCACAGAGTTTAAAACACAAGCTAAAGCAGTGTGCCACTCGATGGTGGCACAACAGAAAATAATCCCTGATTGAACAGCCCAGTTTGCAGCCATGGCTGGTGGAGGGGATGGTAGTTGCTGTAGGGAGGGCAAGTGAGGGCAATGGTAGGTGTTACGGAAAAACCAGCACCTGTTTGCTTCTAAAAGCCAAGGCAGTTTCCCTGTCTTTTCAACTGACAGCTCCTCCTCCTCCCAACAGGCAGAACTGAGGGCACTTTCTGTTTCAGTGCCGTTTCTGTGCTGGATGGGATACAGAGGGAGTCTTGCAGGGAGTTGCAGAGGAGGTGATGGTAAAGGTGCTGCTGGGAGTAGCCTTTCAAACCCCAATATCCAGCCATGGATGCATTACCAAAGGCATACTGTGCAAGACTTGGGAGAAAAGACCACTGCTTATCTGTTTTCTTCCTTTGCACATCCCAAATTTTGCTTTTTTAGTTCCTACTCAGTTTGTATGCCTGAGACATACAGTGTTTAGTGAAGTCAGATTGTGGAATTGTGACGTTTAGTTTGCTACAGTTTTCTGTCTTTGGTTTTCCCTAGTCAGGTTTATCCCACCAGTACCCTCTCCTCTGAAGGGACTGGAGGAAATCATTGCATTTATAAAGGAATTTAATTAACTTCCATGTCAGCTCTTCATTCCTCTCCATCCCACAAGAGCACCTAATTTCATGGGGGAAAAAGTGCTCAGTTTTGATTATATATATATTACATATATATATTTCTCTTGTAGCTTTTCATACGTTGAGCTGATGAAAGGCACTATTTTGGTGGAGCTGAGTCACATGTCTCTCCTCATCCTCCACAGAGCAGAAGGAAGCCTCAGGATAGGACAATAGATCCCTCCATCTGACCCATCAAGTCAATGGTTTAGACAGGTCTTGCTGCAGCTAATTCAAGTTTTCTTGCGTCTGTCTTGATTTACTGTATCTGCCAGGAATGCATAGTTGACTACAACATGGAGAACTGACATTTTATATATTAGCACTTTTATGCTGGATGGGATTTTCAGGTGAGCTGGTGTAAGCCTGTTTGACTGGCATCAGGAGCAGCTTCGCTTCAAGAGCCATGCATCATCACCTGGGTATTTATCATGCTCTGCGTGGTTGGTGTCACTGATGTTTGATATGTCCATTCTAACGTTTTGTCCCCTCTCCACTTCTTCTTCTCTCAGGTGGAGAAAAGATGGTTGCTGAAATCAGACCTCAGTGTCCTGAGAGATTTTCTTGTCATTTTGGTTCAGAGGGAATCGTTTGACAAGTCCTTCCAAATTTATGTAGCTGTTTCCCTCTAAACCAGAAAAAGGCATTTAAGGGATGTGGGAGATTATAACTTAGAAACACAATGGCATTGAATACTCATGGTCCTTCTGGCGAGGGTCTGGAAGAGATGAAGGAAGACACAGGTATATGAAATGAGCACACTGCAAAACAGGGCACCTTTCCTGTATGTAGAAGTACCTCTGACCATTAACACTCTCTAGGAGACCCTTTTTTCACTGTTTCAGACTCTGACTCTGAGACAGCTTGCTGTTGCCCTAGACTGGTTTAAAAAAATTACAATGTGTTGAAATTCATCACCTTAGGCAAGTGAATGCATAGCTCCTGTGTTTGCATAACCTGTTCCCCAGCACAACAGTGCCTTACTGAATAAAAGCCTTCCTATTCTGCATCCCACAAAGGACTGAGTGATGTGGATGCAAAAGGTTTGGGTAGACTCACATCTGAAAGCATGAACAAGTTGGAAGAGAAATCTCTTGAAGGTGACTAAATAAGCAAACTGCATTAGGCTTAGGACATCCTCTGAGCAGAAAATAGGTGGAGGTCAGGACAGTACTCAGGGGAAGTGCCACATATATATATATATATATATATATCTATCTTTGTCCTATTGTTAATTTTTCCTTTTTGTCTACTTATGGACACTCTTTTTTACATTCTTCATTTTAGACATATTTATTGATCTGGTTCTAAAAAAACTACATTTTCCCCTGACCCCAAAATATTCAGGTCCCAGAGAAGAAAATAAATGGTAGTGTAGGTGTGGGGCAGAGGGACAATAGGATAGCTCGAGAAAAGTGAAAGCCTAGTAGTCAAAACCAAAGTGGTTTGGATCTGTCTAGCCCCACTGTCCTGAAAGCCACGAGGGATGGAGTGTCCAACAGGAGCATCCAAGCCACCCCATGGAAGAGAAAATAAAACCTCAGAGCCAGCAAAAAGGCAGAAAAAGGCCATAGCAGGTCCTGCAAGCAGTTGCAATGATGCAGCAGTAGGAACACGTGCCCTGACCCTACTGGGAAGCGCTGCAGAGGCAAGGTTGCATGTCAGTCTTATGGGTGCTTTGAGAGGCCCTTTCCCCACCTTTAGGGGTGTCTCTCATTTACTGCCAAGGGTACATATTTAAGCAGTGGTAGTCTTGTCACAGCTCCTTTTGCTTGATCTTGGAGCATTAGTGATGACAAGCAAGTCAAGGTGGCCCTCAGGACAGCATGTTAGTCAGCAAATGAGCGGGCTGACAGGTTATCTGGCGGTAATGCAGCGTTTTCATTTATTATGATGTGTCTAAGCAGATATGCTGATGGCCTCCAGTTTAGACGTTCACATCTGTTGTCTGTAGCGGTACCTGCACACCAGTCCTTCCCGGGAAAATGGGCAACAATGATTTATCAGGTCTTGTACAAATGCAGTCCTTGTGGTGACAGGCAGAGATACTTAGCTATTGCCAGACAGAAGAGGAAAAGTCCAAAGAGGAACAGAAAATGTTAGTCCTTGATTTCAGTGGCTACTGGTCTAGGCATTTGCATGCATTGTCTGAGTTCCTGGGGAGAGGCTAGAGGCTACAGAAGTTAATGCCAATGATTTCCATATCAAAGGGCTTTCTGAATAAGCACCAGAACAGACATTTCCCTTTTGAGTGTTTCGGGTGCTTTTTTTTTTTCTTGCTTCCAGAGATCAGAAAGAGTAACAGCTTAATCTTTTTAAAGATAAAGCAAAAATCTGGCTCTGGGACGAGGTTCATTACATATCCATAGACAGCCAACCCAAAGGAAGCAAGAAACATCTAGGTTCAGAAAAAGAAGATTAAATAATTCCTGTCATTTTCGTGGAAAAAAAATTGCCTAATGTCTTCTAAAATATCTCATACATCCAGTGTGCATTAATGTATTAGTTAAAACTCAGAGAACTATACTTTAAAGTCTGAGCCACACCATCTGGTTCTCTTTCTGCTCAGTGCCCTAAACATATGGCCAGAGAGAGCATCTTTCTTTTTCCCTTCTCTCCTGTCTCCTTTTTTATTCTGCCTAGCCTCATTACCTTAGATTTCCTTACACTGAATTTATATGTATAAACCATTCATTTACCTTCTCTCTCAATATAGCTGCGTGATTCTGGATATCAGCTAGGCTGAACTGGCAATGCCATATTTCACCTTATTAGAAAAATTATTCACCTTAATGCATATTCATTCTCCTAAATCATGATATATAGGAAAGTCAATTGGTCCTAAGGATGTTCTTTGTGTCACTTTACTACCTCTTTCCTGTCACCAAAGACTGTTTCCATGTCAATTCACTCTTCTGTTTTCAAACTCCCATGTACAGAGAAATTGTGGTGATAAGCTAAAGCAGTTACCTGCTGATAAAAATGTCTTTGAGCAGCCCTTGTATGTTCTACGAATTTTTTAACTAGACGGCTCTTCACTTGAGTGAAACTCCTTGAATAAGACCCTTTTCATGCTGAATAACTTAGAAAGCACTCTGAAGAGCTTTTTTTTTTTTTGCTAAGACACCATTACTTATGTTGGTCTTCAAGTGTGGATCCCTAGTGGGCATATTTTTCTCTCTTATTATATACATTAACATTAGTGAGAAGAAAATATTGCTTTACCCATCCTTGCCTCTAGGCAATCCGACTGCAGTGGTGTTTTTCTGGCTGTGGAAAACTTCTCAAGCTACAAAGAAATAAAACTTAATGAAGGTCTAGCTGTCTGATTTTTGTGGTGGTTGTAGCAAAGAAAATATTGCCAGCACTGGGCAACCTGTACTTCCTTTAACCTCTTCCCTGAACTTGTTATTTTCTGCAAAGACTTCACCTAGCAGCAGTCTTGGTTAATACTTCTTCCTCCCTTGAGCCATGCCATCTAGGTTTATGTCCAAATCATGAGGCATCACAGCCACAAGGTATTTTTCCAGTGTAGGTCTGCTGGCCACTGCGCATGGCTGGTTGTAGAGAAACTGCAGGATTAATGCCCACAGAGGCATATTGGAGCAGGGCTACTCCCAGATTATTGTGTTTCTATGTAGAGAAGTTCAGTTCCAAGGAGATAGCCAGGTCCTACATAACCATCTCTCCAGCAGAAACTGAAAGTTTTCAGTTGTCTTTCCTTATGATCCCTGTCTGAGGAAATTATAAGGGCATTCCATAGCTCACTGTAGCCTTTATTACAATGATTTGTCCAAAATACAGGATGGAATCGAGAAAATTGTTTTTACTTCAAGGGAGTTGCTGTTGTAGTATTTCAATTTTACAGCTAACCAATACAGCCTAGCAAAAATCAACAGTGTGGGGAGAAGCAGATGTGCTGATGTCCTTAACAGGACTTTCTTGATAAAAGGATGTTTAACCTTGACATTACTTATCCAGATGCAGCCAGGTTTCGTAAAATAACAAATGCATCAGTATGTGGTAGATACTCAATGCTTTTATTTGAGTTTCATTGGTGACACAGTCCTATAGCAGAGATTTGGAAGAGAAATAAACCACTCTTATCTTGGAAAGAAGCTGCAATACAATTGCTCAGTAGGAAGACAATGGTGACAGCCTAGTGTTTTCAAGGATGAGAATAATTTTGCTGTCTTTCACCCGCAGAGTAGGGAAAGCTGAATGCTGCTGGGAAACTATGGACACTACTGCCTAATATGTGCAGGGCATTTTGCACACAGTATATCCACTATGTCCAACATAACGGCCAGGAACATTTTATCGCCCCGGTATGAGAAATGCTGTGTTAAATGCAACTATTAAAGACGGTTATTTGAAGGAAAGGTGTCATGGTGCCAACCATGATGTTTAGCTCTGGGCTTTGGCATGATGCTTGGGGTATGTTGAGTGTTCTTCCTAGCTCTGCTGAGTGCCATGGGGAAACTATTCAGGATCTGGCAGATTCAGTTTCATATCTATAAAATTCAGACCCTAATTATTTGTTCTGCTCTGTCTTTTCAAGTGGGCAGGACTTTCAAAGTCCAAAATGCGCAGGTCTGCAATGAACCACTGTATATTTCAGGAGTACTCAATGAGACTGCACTCAAGCAGTAGGATATGTGTTCCTACAGGTCATTTCAATCCACCAACCACCTAGAAACAGCAAAGTGCTTGCCAGGGTCTATCCTCACTCCCTGAGCATTCCAGCAGCTGAGGTTCAAAAAAATGACCAAGGCCATGAAAAATACGGCAGATGGGAAATGCCTTCACTACAGTCAATTTTGTAAATTGCTTGTCTTTCCGTGGCCCTGAAAAATATCTTTCTTTTTTATGTTGAAAAATTATTAACTGTGTTGTGAGTTGCCATGGATGCAGCATTCGGTTTATAGCAGACTGCCTCTTACTGTGAAGGACCTCATTCCCAGCACTCTCCTGGGCTTATAAATATCGAGTAAATTGGCCTACTTTTTTCTCAGAAGTCAGAGGCAAAATTGACACTAATTTAAAGGTGTGGGTTTAGGCCTATTTTATTATGTTACTTTTTTATAGCATTGATCACCTCTGTTCTGGCAGCCTCCTGATTCTACCTAGCAAGTCAGGCTCCCGTTCAGGTTCAAATGAATCTAAAAAACAATAAAAGAAAACACAAAATCTTTCCCTCTAAAAGCCAGCACCTAACCTTTTCCTCTAAAAGCCATTCCTAGGACTGTTTGTCCCTGGGAATGGTTTTGCCTGGGACTCAATGGGAAGTGTTCTCATGAGTACACAGAAAACTGTAGAGAAACTGCCTCTGCATTGCAGCAAGGTATTTGAAGAAACAAAGTGATCTGCATATAGTATGTTGTTTAGCTGCAGTAGTTTTCCAGCCGGCCACAGTGTCAGGAACTAAGTGGATGGCACTGACAGATAAACATTCAAGAATTGCTTGGACTGACTATAGCTGCAATTACTGTAATGAGATGAAATTTGTCTTTGGCCCTCTCATAAGTTATTTGCAAAGAAATGGATAGGGATAGGGTCTAAATCTTCAAAGCCAGTTGGCAATATTGCTAAAAAAAGATTATGGAAATTGCCTTATACTGAGTTGTTCATTCTTCTTCTGCTCTAAACCATTATCTTTCTTTTCAGAGGAAGAAGTCTGCAGATCCACAGATGTCAATATAAATAGTTTTTTCTCTACAGTTAAATCTTAAGCATTTCTTCAGTGATTAAAAAAAAAAAAAAAGAAAAAAAGGGAAAAATATTCTCAATGTTTTAGAACCACTCTTGAATATGAAGTTGAATTTCCTGGCCTCTGGCACAAATCATCAGACTTTAATCTTCCTATTTATCCACCTGTTCAATTCAAGCCATGCAAGGACATCTTGGATTGCCATGGAGCATGGGGTCTCACCAGATCAGGACCTTCTCTGTGAGATGCTCTACATCCACAGAGCCTAGGGCAGTTTTCGTTCAGGCTTGTTCTTATGTATTTAATAAGGTGTTTTGTGATACTTGCAGTGGTAAAAACCTCCCAACAGACTTCCTCGTTTTCTCAAAAACTTTGAAGCTGTCTACAACTGGTGACCCCTGTCCTGCTCAAGTGACCTTCACAGGCAAAATGAGATGTCTAGAGAACAAGGATAATTTAATGACTTGGTTGAGGTTGTTTTAAATAGTGCTATCCATCATTATTATTAGTTATTCGATGCTGGCAGCATACTTTACTTGAATGAATAGAAGAAAACATAGAAGAAAACTTCTCCTCCCTTAGGACTTGTTACATCCACCTCACTTACTCCAATCTTTTGATTGAGGGTAGCATAAGTAAAGGGAGAATTAAATCCACAGACACCTTCCCTAAATGGGCAAACAACCCAATTTCTAACTGGGCTGGTCAGAAGGAGATATTTTTTTGTTTGCCAGGTTGATTAAACTGGTTCCTCCTTCCTATCTGCTCTCTGCACTCATTTTACACCCCCAGCCCAGAGGGTGCCTTTGTGTTCCCAAGGCTCAGCCCCAGTCTCAGCTGGCACACAGATTGTAGCTAGGGATGGGACAAAAGTTGGAATGCTCCTGTGTAGCCTGAAAGGATTTGAGACTACAGCACTGGGATGGACTGATACAGCCTCAGGCATTTTTCTCATGTTTATCTAGAAAGGATAAGAGCATGATAACCATCATAGGAATGGATACATTTTGTGCAGGGCCAGCATACATTTCACAAAGGGCCTACAGATGGTAAGGTATAGGTTTGTCTTTCCTCTGCAGCCACCCGTGTTGTGGTCTTGCTTCTTATTTTTGTTCCACTAACATCATTGCTGTCCTGACACTTCCTGTCCTGTCTATGCTTCATCTAAGTGCCAAGAAATACCTGTGCCCTTTCCCAGTATTTTGGTCCCAGTAGGATGAACTTCACAAGAGTCAGGATGGGAGCACTGGACTCACAGGTTCAATTAGATGCTTTAACCCTTCAGATGCTCCTTATTTTTTTTCCCCTAGACATGATGGCCTCGCAAATGCATGTTTACTACTGTAAGCCGGTCCTCTGGGACAGAGAGAAAGAGACAGAGATGAGTACTTAAGGTGCTCCTTGCTTCTTGGCCTGCTCAGGCAAAAATAAATTATCCTGCAAACTGAGAGCTTTTTGACTGTACTGACTAAAGTTTTTCAATAGTTGTAGAAAATCGGGGGGAGGGGAGGCAAATTCTGGAAGAGAACGGCAACATCACACACAAAGGACATTCTGAGGATTAGTGGTCTATATTGGACTCAAGGTGATTGGAAATAATGTAGGGCAAGTGCCACTCGATGAAAAATGGCATGGGTTTGACTTTAAATAAGATTTCATAAATCCAGGCTTTGAGAAGTGAGAGAGGAGTAGGAGAATGCATCATCCCAAGCAATTTCAGGGTAGTTTACGTAGTCTGACAGTTTATGACAAGCCACCCAGCTCTTCTATTTTTAGTACAACTAGAGATGGGTCTGGAATGTGAGGATTAGAGGTAATACTTCCCAGCATTTGCAGATCTTCAGATAGAGATTTTTGGCTCGACTGTCAGTAAAGATTTGTAGAGATTGGAAGCAAAATTTTTTTCCAAGGTGCAAGTTGCATTGTATTTCAAGGTTTTGGCTCATGAATGTTTTGACAAATCAAAACTAGAAATATCTGAATTGTGAGAACAACAAAGGAAACAAAGAATTCAACCTGATGATGGGTTTCCTATTATTCAGTAAAATGTATTATCATGATTGATATCATGATATTATCATGATAGCTACCATATGAAGTTCAGGGTAAAGAAGCTATTAGCAGTACACTGTTATTCTTACTTCATAATTAGGCTATAAAATAGTTACACTTAATTACACTGAAATTTGGAAGAATGGAAGGGCTTTAATAAGTGGTATCTGTTAAAACACAACTTGATTTTATTTCTGTAAAGGTTTAATTGCTCAAATCCTCATTACTTTTTCTTGTACTTGTATTTGGAAGGAGATTTCAAGATTCTCAAGCAATATTGATTCTTCCATCGGTAAGCAGCTATCATGGCTGATAGCTATGATTGTTATGTCTATGAAGGGAAAATATCTGTATAAATGAGAAATCTATACGCAAAGACTGGTTCTGGGAGAAACATGTTTTGCTTCTTTCCTAAAAACTGTACATATGCTTGTTTTCCTCTGGTTTGTATGGGTTTTCGTATTGCTCTGATGGATATTTTTGGCAGCATAAAATAAAGGCTGGTGTTCCTGACATTAAGGCAATCCACGTCAGCCAAAGATTTTGCCTAGTGGCATTTTCTGTTCCACTTGCTGTGCCAAGGTGGAACAGCACAAACACTGTCCCCACCAAGTTGGTCATCCTTTCAAGCTTTTCCCAATCAGCCAGATTCATGTTAGCTTCAGAAATCCAGGATGATCTTGCAGCCACTGCAGGGAACAGTACAAGTGCAGGGCAGCAGCTGCTTCTGGAGTCCATGAACCCAAATGACTGGCTTTCCTTCATGTGTTACACTAGAAAAGATGACATTATGGGGCAAGATTATCTTGTGGTATTCTTGAGAAAACAGTCAAAAAAGTGATTGTTCTCTATAAGGCTTTCATTCAGATAATTTTACAGCCATTTCAAGTAAAACCAAAGATACTCTAACTTTGACATGATTAGATGGTTTCACTTAATAACACTATACCCTTAACAAGCACATGTGTCAGAGTTGCTTATGTTCATGCCCACAAAGTGAAGAATAAGTTCAAATTTATGGAAGTCAGTGAGTTGCAAGTTAAACAAATGGATGGAGTGAAATAACAGTTAAAACCAAAAGCAGGGGGAAGCTGATTTGAATTCCATTTTCTGGTTTTGTCTGGGAGTTGCAGAATCTTGTATGTTCATCTGTCTTCAACAGAAGAAATTTAGTTTCCATAGTATTTTGGCTTTTGTTTGTGGTTAATGCAGGGGAGAGGGGGAATAGTTTTGTTTTTAGGTGAGGAATATATTTTTTGGCATACTGTTAGGCACGGGAGACTTCAGTGAGAACTTGCCAGTTAACAACCAATGGACTTGAGTGTCTTTCTAGCACACAGAGAAAAGGTAGATGTAAAAAGCCATCTTCTTCAGTGCCATTATTAGACAGTTGAGTTTCCCAGTGAACAGGCAGTACTGAATTCACACTGGGTGCTGTACAGTATGTAAAAAATGCAAATGTTTTTAAAATATTTATCTATTTAATTATTTATCTTAAGTAAGCTACTTCCGGGGCAGTTCTTCAGCAGTACGCTGGGACTCTCACACGCTTTTCTCACAAGCTGCTTTCCAGCTGGGTAGCCCCTGGGATTCATGAGAAGAAGCCATAAACAGAAGGAGCTGTTTCCTTCTCTGACACTAAGCACAGGCCCTCTTTCACCCTAGGCTACAGTCACTGGTAACACCTCCATCCACCTCAAGGACCTCCCTCCTTGATCTGCCACACTGTGAGCTACTTACTCACCCCCAGTGTCTCACTTTGATTAGTCCCATTCAAAATTGAATGAGCTCTGCAGGGGATACATCTCCCTGGGGACATCTCCTACAGGGCAGCACAGAAGAATTTGTGTTAGAATTGTCTCCCTGCATTTTGCATTGCCCCAAGGCTACCCCAGCAAAATTCTCATAGATAATCAATAGCTAACTTGAGTTTCATACCATAACAATCTCCCCTTTGGTAAGTAACAGTGCAGCCCTCATATTCTTACAGACAATTCAACTGGAAGAAAACTCTAGAACCAAAACAGTAATTGTGCCTCAGAGTTACCAGGATATCATATGGGGCCCAGAGGAGTTGCATGGTCAAGTGGTAAATGACATCTACGTGGATGGTGCTGTCTGTTCTGAAGGATCCACCTGCTCGCCTGACCTGGAGGCCAGGACCTATTCACTGAAGCAATTGCAGTTAGCAAGGTAGTTTAAACAGTAGGAGACCACATAATCTAACTATCATAACAGTTATTACTGTAATTATTACTAGTTGTTCTCCAGCCAAGGAAAGAGTACTGAACTGATTTCTGTCCTTCAGTATCTATTAGGAAAGGTTTAGCACATTTGACAACAAGGATCTATTCTTTTGCTGTATTTACTAGCCAAAAGATACAGCGAATGCTGATATTTAAAACCAATCTTGTAAAACAACCATGATACCTCCAAATCTAAAGTTTAGGTGTTTTATGTAGCAAGGGTTTGCAATTAGTAGATCTGAATTCTTGAACTGAATCTGCTGTCTTCTTTTGCTGCCCCACATAATGACTCTACTAAAAGTATAAGGCTTGATCAATAAAAGGCAGCAGGGCATATTCCTTGTCACTAAGTATAGGAAAGTCCATGCCCTAGCAATCCTGTGGCTGAGGCTTGGCACACTGAAATAAGTCAGGATAATTCAAGGTTACAGTTCCCTCAGCAACTAGAAACTATATTTCAGTCACAGTGCATGTATACAACAAGACATAGAAGTTAGCATTGCATACTGTGATACGAAATGTTATGCATACCCAAGGGGCTTTATGATTTTTGCAGGAGTTAATTTGGTGTTGTTAGTGGAATGATTCTTTTAAAGATGCAGTCAAGGTAACATTTTACATTTAATTTCTTCATTGCTGTTTTCTTTGGTCTTGTCAGCTGTAAGAAAAAATCAGTGGTGCATAAATCTCCGCCCATGTAGCTGGGTAGTAACAGTGGAAGATGCACAGTAGGAAGGACATGCACAGTAGGAAGGGCACAGACATGACTGTATCTGCTTCAAACTTCTTGAAGCTTGACAATGTGCTGTCTTAAGGATTTCTGTTTCCTTTACAGATGCATAACCTCAATCAGTGGAAAGGAACCAACAGACAATTATGGTTCAAAATAGAGGCAAGATACTTATTCACCAAATCTAATAACTGCCTTTTTCTGTTGCTGTTTGACCATATACTGGTTCACCTTCAAACAGTTTTCTTCTGGAGCTCTTCACTCTCCAGCAAAATAGTGTCCATACACTAATATAGAAAGAGTTTCATGTACTGTTATTCACAAAACGGCTTAACAAACTGTTCCCCCTAGGGGTTTCTCTTTAAAAAAAAAAAAAAAAGTAAAGACAGAGGGAAGGAATATAGCAAGCATTATAGTCCCATGTTTGGAATGTCATAGACTGATTTCTCACCAAGTAGCAGAACTCTTCCTCTTATTTCCTCCCTCCTTCCCTCTTGACTGTAACTTCAATAGTAAGTAGAATCAGGAAAATCAAGTGCTGTTTGTGAGAATGTGTAGCAGTAGCCTGAGAAATCTTTCTTAATTTAGCCCTTCTGATTAGTTGTTTTATACATGACAGATGTACCCGCACCAGTGACCCAGACAGCACATTTCTCAAAAAAGCAAGTTTCATTAGCACAGACACAGCAGATGTGCTGTGAAATCTAGATGTTGAAAAGCAACTGGGATTTGTTGGTAAAGCTCATGTTTCCAACTGATAGAAGAGGATAGCAAACCTCCCATCACAACTATACAATCCTTCATCTGTTGCTAACCGTAACGGATGGTGTTTTCCATATTGCATTTCATTCACTGAGCCAAACAGCACTGGGTATGAGTTACTTGCAGTAGACCCAATTCTATGCATCCAGTAGCTCAAATGTAGAGATTTTGTAAAACTGAAGATGAAAACCTGGTTTTGTTAACTTCACCAGGGAGAAAATCTCATGGCCTAGTTAAACAGCTGCAGCTATATTTTCACATGTGATTGTAAAGAAGCATGGGGTTTTGTTTCCAAAAAGGAGCAAGTTCACACAGATCTATTGGGAACTGCAAGCACTTGATGTCTTTGGAAAGTAGGTCATTACTATGTTTGTGCTAATTTGAGGTAGCCAAAGCTTCAGCACTGCCCTTATTGCCACAGAAAATACTGTGCAGCAGAAAGGTGGGATATTTGAGAATACAGATTGGGTATCCAATGTTCCAGTCCTGATTACATTGTGCTTTACACTGGGTAGTGATGGAAAGAAAGCCTGAACTGTCTGTGTTTTATTTTCCTGTGAATCTATTTATGCATTCTTGTAACAGAAGTGCCTAAGCATTGCTGCATCCGTATTTGAGGACATAATCTTTATTGTGTTTCTTCTCTGGACACTATCACAGCCACAGAGAAGGGAAACATTTGTTTTTGTAATGAGAATTTTATTACTTTTTTGTCCTTCTCCGTGCCTGTCCGAGCAAATCATACCCTTTTTATATGAGGTGGCAGACCACAGCTGATGTAGCACTTGCTCTGTGGGTTCACCCTCAACTTTTCTTCTCAGGAGCACCATTTCTCTGCAACCACATCCCTCCTCTGTCAGGCCCTGTATGCTCACAGCTTCAGGGATTCCTATTCCCGTCAACTCCTGTCTACTCACAGCTTCAGGGACTCCTATTCCACAGCAGAGCCAAGGTAGAGATGTACGAGAAACTCATAGAGTCCAGAAAGAGCAACCCATGTGGTTGACTCAGAGCCTCAAAGTGAGCAGGGGAGGAGAGTAAGGAAGATTTGGAGTATTTAACGATATGGCCAAACCCACATGTGTGTGAGATGAAGAAATGCTGCTACAGCCTCCTTAACTCTCCACTTGTTGAAGGTCTGCTCTGGAGCCAGAGGACAAGGTGGGCTCCTGGCAGCTCTGATGGCCTTTCGTCCACCCCAGGAAGACCTGCACTGTGCTGGTTCGGTCACTTCAAACAGCTCCTTCCCATGTTACAGAAGGAGTACATTGAACATTATGACGAAATAAGGGCTTTTCTCAAGATAACAGGGTGATTTCCCTGTCATGGGGCAAGCACAACCAGCAATGTGAGGAAGCTGTTTGCTTGCCCACTGTGCTCAGTGGAAGCCCAGGTGAGGTACTCAGTAGTCTAAGGGGTGAGGATGTGCATTATCTGCATCCAGATAGATGAGTTCTGCAAGCCAGCCTCAAAAATACCAAGTGCATGAACCCCAGTCAGAGAATTTGTGCACCTGATTTGCTCATGAGCAATGATGGAGGAAAGGCCGGGAGCTGGCCAACCGAACAGTTCACATTTGCTGTCGGTGTCTAATGCTGTGCTGTCTGTTTGCGTTTGCTTTAAGCTCATGTAGCAGCTATACCGACTGGTAGAACTCTGTGTATTTGCACAATTTTGGACTGGGAAATTGTTTAGGAACAAACAAATCCAATGCACAGTGGGATTTCATACAGTGGTGGTTTTCCATAGTAAATTACATTTTGCTCATTGAAATTTGAACCAAGAAAAAAATGCTTAACACCAACTTCATTTATTACTGAGTATGCAGCCAAAAGCTAAAAGTAGCCAACCAGCACAAGTTAAAAAATACTGTAACATATAAAACTGCCTATCCCATGTAAGTTACTTGGTGGGAAATATTCCCTCTGAGTCCCTGGAGACATGTAAAACTAGTAGTGGATGACCAGGAGGCTGTGCCAAAAGAAGGATGGGGACCCACAGGAGAAACTCACAACCAAAGCAAAAGAACAATTTACAGGTAGTCAGCTGATAGGACACAATCACAGAAAACAGGAAGGTGCTTTTTAGAAAATCCTAGTACAACGCTCAAATGCTCTCCCTTGTGTATTTCTTTGCCCATTTGCCTATCCACCCATCACTCTGTCTCCAGGCACCTTCCATGTAAAATTGCTGTTCTGCCAGTGGTCTGTAATTCAGAGCTTCACACCTCAATGACTGGCCACCAGTGGCAATTTCCTAAATGGGTCAGACAGGTGTAATACAGAAGCAGCTGATTTTGAAGGACCAAAGCAAACATTGTCAGTTCATCCTGGGATTCAGAAGCATTTTGGAAAGGTATGTTGAAATGGAACTGGAGACACTGAGTAGCTTCTCACTGTAGCCAGTCACTTCTCCAGAGCCTGTTGCAGGCAGACTGCCAGCAGTCCTGAAGCAAGTTAGGTGAAAGACGGTTGAGTGATCTCTGCTTTCAGCGTGGTTGATAGAGCTGTGGGTGTAAGCCTTGAAGTCAGAGACACTGTTTCTGTCAGGCTTTCTACAACACATAAGAGGAAAGGAGTTCAAGGACATAGGAGACAAAATCGTTGAAAGTAACAATATTTGAGAACTCGCTGCAGCAAGAAGAAAACAGAGAGAGTTGTTTGCTGTCATCCCTCATTAAAATGCAAAACAATGTCTTTGTACACTCTGTAAACATGAATATTTCTTCTTTTCTGCCCGTGATCTTCAAAGAGATATAAAACTTGGGTATATCAGCTTCCAGAAGAGATACAATAAATTTTTTTCCAAGAAACATAAAAAAATTTATCTTCAGCATGTGTCTTTCACGATGCATATATATGTAGCAGTAACTGGGATGCAAAAAGGGAGGGAAATTTAGCTCAAGCATTTATTCTGGCCATTTTGGAGAATACTATGGCTTAAAAATTGCCTGAATACTCTGCAAAAGAACCCTAACAACATTCCCCATCATATTCATTCACCATTTAAACCACCAGTAAACATGCAATAGAAGAGTCTGCAGCAACTATTCCTGCTGTTTTGATATTTCCTGAAGATCTTTTTGTTCTTCTGTGAAGAAATATGCCAGCAGAAATCATTCCTCCAGGTACACTGCTTGCTTTTACCACTCTGCCTTCAGCAAGTCTAACCTGTAGTTTGCAACGGGTGATGTACATCCCTATCACCAAGAGTCTGGTGCAACACTGCTTTTGCTCTGCTTATCTAATGATGCACCATGTCGGGGCAAGAGGGTCTTCCTTTCCTTTAGTCCCACACCTTTTCTCCCCCTTTGCTCTGGGTGCTATATTTCACCCAGTGTAGCACCTTGTGTTTTCCTCCCCGTTTGCAGCGGTTTAAATGAGAATGTCCCTTGTAAATTCTGAGACCCAGGGACACTCCCACTGATCTTAGAAAGACAGTTAAAAGACTGAGCCCACTTTTGAAAATGTAGTGTCATCTTCTACTTTCAGCACCAGTGACACTATTTAGAAAGAGAGCATGATATGTGTCTGACCAAGTGGAAGTGGGATGGAGCAAAAATGAGAAATTAATGTAACACATATGGCTTTATTTTCTCTGCAAATCATGTTCAATTTAGGCCATAATGATTTATTCTAAAAGTGCATTTAACTCCAATTTGGTTCTATATAACAGAACAGATGGGGGAAATCCACAAAGCTGTACTTTCCTGCATAAATAAGAATGATTGCATTCATATCCTGATTCTTTTTTCTTTTTCTCCTCCCCACCCATCTTTGGGTATTTGATTTTTACACTTAAAATAAAATAAATTCACAAATAATTTATGGTCTAAATTTATGTGGTGTTATTTGGGGAAGAGGGGTGAGTTCTCAAACTAGCAAGCAGGCAGCCATTGCTGTGCAAGAACAACTTTATCATTCTGCTCTCCCCTCTTCTTCCTCTTGTCCTATGTTTGTACACAAATACCATTGTTAATATAGGGCCTACATTGTTTTGAGTTCTGCTTGTGGAGAATGCACTGATCAGCAGAGAAAGAGGGATTACATGTATTCCCACAGCTGTGCTGGCACAAGTGGAGATGCTGGTGCATCAACATGGGAGCTATCAAAACAAAGGCAAACAAGGCTGTATTGTTTCAGTTTCATTGAGGAAAACAAGAAAGAGTATTTTCTTTTCCACTCTTGAAAAAGGAGGAAAATAGTAGGACCAGATTTTGTAATATCCACTCAGAGAAATCAGCATCTTAAGAAATTTCTAGGAAAAGAAAAATTTCACCTTGAAAAATTAAGACCAGGCCAAATACCTTAGGGCTTCCTATTGCTTTTCTTTCTGTCTGCCAGGCTTGCTTCCCAGGCACACAGCACCCAGCCAAAGCAGGGGCTGACAGCAATTGCCTGTGCTGCATTGGACGTAGCTGAGGCTGGATTGGCAGCCCAGTGCTCTGAGCCAGAAGCCCGCTCTCGCTCTTTCCAGCAAATAATTTTACAGACCTGGAAATGACTCTGGACTGGCAAATGACATTATTTTTATGGTCCATTGCCTCATTGCGGCACTTTGCTCCATCAACTTTAGCATAATGCGTCTTTTTATGCACTATTTTACCATCCTGTTATCTCAGCTCCTTATAGAAGCATCCTGCCATAACACTGTCTTCTACCAGGCAGTCAATATGCCTTGAGAGCACTGTGCATTAGCACTGCTTCCCAGGGCTCAGGAGGCCAAAGACTATCACTGCCCAAGGCAGGGCCTCTGCAAGGGCTTTGCCTCCCCCATGCACATTTACACTCCTGCACAGTAAATATTAGCACTACATATTTTGGCTAATGCCTGCACTCTTACAAGGTTTACACCACCTCTGGTGGTCCCTCCAGATTTTCCTTCCACCCAGGGCAAAACGTAGGCTTGTTCTGAGAGACTTTGGTTGAACTGGAAATGCGCACAAGAGAAATGTGAGAGTGAGGACAGCTGGATTTGGTAGAGCTGCCACTGCTGTTATCTGTAGGGCTCAGGGAGCTGAACTGGAGCTTAGTCTTGTCTTCAGGAGGAGAGGTCTGAAATCCAAAAGAACTTTCCCTAATTTAGCTCTCTTCCTTACAGAGACCTTAAGTTCTTGAGAGCATGAACAATATTATAGAGCTGAAAACTACCTAGCTCACTGGGGACACGTCTTTTGGGGCAACAGTGTATTATATATACCTCACATGTGTTTTATGTATAACTAGCCCAGTCATATGTTTTGAAAGTTCAATTCAACTAGCTTTAGATCCCTTTGAAAGTTTGCCACTGAGAACAACAGGAAGTCAGAGAAAAAGACAATTGTTTTATGGAACAGAGGGTCTACCTTTGCAAAGTTCTCACCCCTCTGACACTCTTGCTCCTACTCTGGCCCTAAGTCAAAGACTGTATGACAAGAACCCATATTGGTGGTAGCTCATTAGCCATGCTTCCAGAGCTATACCATGCCTTGCCTTGCTGAAAAAATGCATAGCTATGGCTGTTAACTCTTTCCAAAAGCCCATAAGCAAACGAAGTCCAGAAGTCCTTTTTTAGGAGCCCAGGAACTCTTCTTTCTGGGAGTTCACCCATTAATCCCAAAGAACCTATACTTTGGAAGTGTAAAGGCAAAAGAAAATCTTGGATGCTTTTTTGAACTAGAAAGATTAATACCACTGAAACCAATAAAGATTCCATTGGATTTACTGATGGTCTAGCCATGGACCACAGGTCAGGAGGTGAGAGCTTGCTTCAGTGCATTAATTCATAGTTTGTTATAATGAGCCTTCTAAGTATTCAGAGGGCTTTCTACACCTTTTACTTGGTATTTTCAGACCTGGCCCAGCTGGCTTTTAACTCCATCTGCTTCTTCAGCATGGCTCGATCTCAGTTTCAATCTACTTCTTTTTCATATCTCTCTTACTGTCTTTTTCTTTCCCTTTCACTGTTCTCCTCATAATTAACCATTTCTGGCTGCTTTCCCCACCCTAATTTCATGAACAGCATGACCTGGCCTGTTCTTTGGGTCTCCTTGGGATGTCTCTCTTGCTGCCTTGGCCATTGCTAGGCATGTATTGCTGCTGAGCTTCACAAAGGACCACAAGATTATGGCTTCTGTGCAGTCAAAAATGTCACTTTAGTTCATAAGATGCAGGTTTCAGACTGTTATGGGAGGTGATAAATACAACCTGGGTACAAACAGACTTCAAAAATGATCTGACAGGAAAATAAAAAAGTTGTTCACCCTAGTCATCAGCTCTTGAGAAAAGAAAATTTGATGGCAGAGTTCACTGTGCACCATGATGGCATTGACATCACCAGGACAAGTCACCAAGAAACAAATGCCCTAGAGCATTTCATTCTGCCATAAAACTGGTCATAGACCAGTTTTTTAGATATATATATATTAAAAAATCCCCTATTTTTTTAACAGCTGTGCAATGCACATATTTTTCATTCTGTTGTTAATTTCAATTGGTGTTTTTCTTTTTGGGTTCCTGGTCCATAAGGTATCTATTAAAAACTTTTGTGTCTCTGGCCCAACCTCCAGCCCCAGTAGCTTGTTCTTCTTGCCAAGTGATGTGACAGGGGATTGCCCTGGAACTGCTCACCCCGATCCCATGGGTAGGACTAGAGGATCTTCTAGCAGACCTCACAGATGAGGAAGCCCTGACATAATTCTTACCTGTCTCACTCCTTCCTCCAGATGATTACAGAGGAAATCAGCACCGTGGTTTGCCCTAATTTCCTCCTGGTTTGGGTAGCTGAGGTTAGATGATGTACAGGAGGTCCTCAAGGCTAAGAGAATGAAATAAATCTAGCTGTAAAAGTCATGTTTTCAAGCCATCAGAAACAAAAGGTTGGTTACCAAACACTTTGCCTTGTGTAGTCTGTGTACACTGCAGCTGTCCCTGGACTGTGTCTTTGCACATGTTTATAGCCAAGGACTGCAAGATTAGGACTGTGATTGTGCCCTGTTCACACAAACCAAACTATCTTTGCCATCTCCAGAGTCCCATTTTGATCCTGCACCCTGGAAAAATTACATGAGTACTTGCACTCCCCTGGGGCAAATATAGCCCAGTGGAGGAGGGAGGACTTTACACCCTTATTCCCAACAGCTGTGGCTGGTAGGATGTTTGTCTCAGAGTTTTAAGTAAGGAAATTTTGAGGGGAACAACACCATATCTTCCTATGAGGCTGATACTCAGAACATGTATAGCTAAAGGCTAGAAAAGCTAAAGTTCATTACCATTTAGGGAAGGATTTGGGGATTTGGGAGTTGTTGATATTTTAGCCCTTTTTTTTCTCTTGGAAAAAGTAATGTTTGTAAACAATACGGGAAGTACTGAGAGAAATTCGGTATTCAAAGTCTTACATTTGTGAGCTTTTCTTATATGGAATTTGAAATATTAAATGCATTTATTACTGGAAGGACTTAAATAAAAAAAAAAAAAAGATGTAAGTGTATCTGTCTTGAGTACCAAGGGAATTGTTCTGTGATTTTCTGTCCCTAGTATATTCCATTTGCACCATTCATATTTGTTCGTGAACTTTCTTAGCTATCAGAAATGAAAATTCTTAGGAACCCAAGATTCTTGTTTCCTGTCAAACATCTGCATAGAGCTTTGTTCAGCTTCAAAGCTGAAGTCGACTGCATTTAATATCTGAATTTGTCTCTGAAGCAGCAGCAACAGCAACTGACAGTAATAAAACCCTACAGGAAATAAACTCAGAGTAGAGCATATGTGAGCCAGGTCTTGGTTAGATCTATCTTAAAAGCCAGGATAAAAGGCAAAGCCAAGAGGACTTTGCATCAGCAGGTTAAAGCGTGGTTGCCAATTGCTTGTTGGAATTAAAGGATCTTAGAGAGCTGCTCTATTCATCCCCCTCACACAGAGACTGCTAGGCTTTAAGTCAGCCAAGGGTCTTATATTTCCAGCTATTTTGGTGCATTCTGAAATTGTTTCTATTCTTAATACTCTGTAGTCATTAAATTACATCCAGCTGTGTCCTGTCACTGACATTTTTTTTGCAAACTGTTTTTAAAATGTAGTACTTGCAGTTCATAGATGTTTGGTTATCCGAGAGCTGAATGACAAAACAGCATATAACAGAGCAGAGAGCAACCCATGAGCTCGTCTTGTACTATTTCACAGTTAATATGAAATGCAGTTGAAATGTGGAATGGTCTGAACACTGAGGAAAACTGATCATGAAAGGGGTTTAAGGCATAAAGGAAATTAAGGCACAAACTGGCTTTGCTTAAATGAACAGGAGTGATATTTTGACATGTCATTTAACATTTCCCATATGGCTTAAACTAGGCTTGATTTGAAACCTTTCAAAACATTTTCCTTGTGTGCAAAATGACCCTTTACAACAAAGGAGAAATTAAAAAAACACCATAAACCATTTGGCCATTAAAGCCATTGTAATTAAACAATTGAGCTGGCCTGTGAGTCTCCCAGGTGAGGAAGTCTGAGATGCTGTTTTTAAAAAGCAGCTGCTGGCAGAGGTATGTTTGCTGCAGGGGAAAGAGAAGAGGTGAGATGAAACCCTCTCCCTCAGATCTATCCATGGACTTCAGAGGAGCTCTCTCAGTTCTGGCCATACAAATCTCCTTCCTTGTATATGGTACATGACCGCATGAAGGTACATATTTTTTTAAATAACATCTGATGTTGAGGCTGTCAAACTGCTTGTGCACAGAGCTGGGGCTGTTATGCAGGAGCATGATTTTCTAGCAGTTTTCTGTGCTTTTTGAAGGGAGGGGTCAGAAAGGGTATGGAGTGCTTAATATTCAAAACCAGACAGTTGCCTTTGAAAATGAGGAGCCCAAATATGTGAAGATCCTGAAGTTAAGCTATTTCCTTTCTTCTAGACCAAATTTCCGCCAAAAGTTCAGACTGCAGAGCAGTGTTATTTGCTCTGTGTCACCATATGGTTCCCCTGGGAGCCAGAAAGCGTGGCAGGGAGATGTGCACAACATGGACACTGGCTGGCACTTATCAGAAGTAGCTGGTGAGTATAAAGCAGAAATAAGTAAAAAAAGGGGGGAATAAAGCAAGACAAATTTTAAAACAACAAGCAAGTGAGATATTTCTGCAAATCAGTAACAACAGAAAGAAGAATTAAGTACAAAAAGCCATTTGCAACAAGTAAACAAGTAGCTTGCCCTTCTGGCTAAGTGACCTTCATCTGCCTTGCAGGAGAACTGCAGCACTAATTAGCCCCTGAAAATCACCCAGCTTTACTGAGGAGAGATGCTCCTGAAGGGCAAGGGAATGTGAAGAGAGATGTTCTGCTGTAGGCTTGCCATGATCCACCAGTGCTGTTCAAGGGAGCTGTGGGCTGGCATTTCAAAGGTCCTCTTTCCACTGCTGTGTGCTTGAAATCAAGGTTTTCTATTCAAGGAACAAAGGTAGAGCTAAATCCACCAAGGACAGAAACCCAAGGCGGGGGGAAGAGTTGGATTCTACTACTCTGCAAAGCAAATTGATTTTTTTAATGTACGGTATAAAATGCTCAGAGGACTGCTGCTACTTTACCATAAAAATACCGCTCCTACATGGCTTTTGACAAATATTAATATTTGCCTCCATACAGGTGGCAGCAGCAGGTTGACATACTCAGAGCTCTCCCACAGTGGTCATTTCTGCGGGTCTTTTCTGGCTCCAAGGGCAGTTGATTCTATTGCCCAGCACTGCTGAATAACACCTGGCAAGAAATGCTTTAGTTTCCTCCTGTTTTGTTTTTTGGGGTTTTTTTTTTTAGCTTATCTTATACAAAAAAGATATAATCCACTGAAGAGTAGGGAATGCCTTGAATCCCAGTGGGATAGCAAGAAGCACAGATAATTTCTTCTTTTACAAATTGTCTAATTTTTAAGCAACTATTGCTGCCAGCAAATAGACTGAGGCAGTTCAGACTGGAAAAAAGAAAGACAGTGACTAAGATCCCCTGCATTCCTTATTTTCAGCAGAAAAAACCAAATGAGCATGCCTTTTCTGAAAACAGAAGCTAGGGGAGTAAAAGCAGTGGTTTGTGGTTTTTTAAAAGATTTTTAATGAGGGTGGGACTGCAGTTAAGGTCATGACAGTTTCTTCAAGGACAGTAATAGCCCATGTAATAAACACACACTTTTAGAAGGAATAAAAACCTGCAAAATCACAGGATCTTCAAACAAGCAGAATTACAAGGAGAAAAAAATACACCCATACGCTTCTAACCATGAAGCATCAGTTCACATAAGTTCTAATGAGTGGTTGAAACAGCAGCTATAAAACAACTGTATTGTATGATAAATCAACTTTACCATGACTGAATCCTTTCCAGTGTCAGAGGCTTCCCTAATGTTGATATTCACCCAGTTTTATTCTTTTGTGAGTCATGACTTGGCATGCTTTCCTCCTCACTCCTCCACAGGCGCAGCAGCAGGAGAAGCATGTTCCTGGCTAAGTGCAGGATGGGCTCAGTGCCAGTGGCAAGCGTGGATCCCTGGCCAGGCTTTGGCCAGAACACTTCTGCCAGAGGGAATTTTATTAACAGGTGGGGCTCAGTTGGCTGGCCCCAAAGGACCAATGTCTCACTCCCCTCTTGGCAGGCATAGCCCAAGTTTCCTTGCTTAGAGTGGGGTACTGAAACCAACACATCAGTGTAGGACTGGTCACAGGGTATCCCTAAATGGGGTTTCAGTGAGCCTTGCTGTGAATTACTGTACTGATGGAGCTGCTGCCACTTCCCTTGAAATATTATTAGCCCATTACAGAACATGTTTCTGAACAGCATCCTCTCTGACAGGGATGAAAATGCTTTCCTCTGCACTAATATATTCAGGGTTGTGGAGGATGTGGGATGCTTTTGTAATTTTTTTTTTTTTTTAATATGAATGGGCTGCTGTTCTATATATTTTATGGACTCATGTTTGGGTGCAAAAGAATTGGTTTCTGTCTGGGATCAGGGGAATAAGAGAACAAGTATCTGAAATCCCATTAGCCTATGAGAGCATGTTGCTGGCAGTCAACAGGCATCATGTGTCTAAATTGTGTACTGCCTGTTTAGGTGGGAATGATGGCTTGGAAATTAGGAGAAGAGAATTTTTGGGGAGAGCAAAACAGGGGACATACAGCCTCAGTCCAGTCATGTGGATGTCAGGCAGATTTGTTGGGCATGAGCCCACGTCTTGAGAATGTTCCAGGCTTGTGGTGCCCTGGAAGAGTTACAGCTTTGCACTTTGTGCTTGCCTTCTGATATTCATGCTTTCCTTAGCTCTCTTAGCTCACTAAAGTTGCAGTGTCACAGAGTAATACTTGAAAGAGTAGCAGGAGACAAGATGCTGATGCTGGAGCTTTAAAGTCACAGTTTCTGATATAGGGTGTCAAGTTAGAGGACAGCCCCCTCCACAACCATGTAAGGCTGTTCTTGCTTGAATATACTAATATATAAGGACTAGTGATAGGCAGAAATACTTTATGTTCTTCCCTCACATCCATAGATACCCCAAAATCTGCTCCTGCCCTTCCCCCAGCAGGAGGAGACAGGCTGCAAGGGCCTCGGTGGTGGGAGGTGGTGCAGCTGGAATTTTGGTGCATCATGCAGAGCTGTGTGTAGCACAGAGGAAAAGGGCACAAGATTAGTATCTAAGATACCCTTGCAGCACTTGGTGATTTTGTGCTTTGTAGTTGGGTACAGCTGACTGAGACATTCCGACTTTGGAAAAGCCATGTGCATCAGCCACAGTTGTGTCTGCTGATGTTGCTCACCTGTTGGCACAGCCCCTGTGAGCAACTAGGCTCATTTAGACCCAAGGACAGATAACAAGAAGCAGAAGGTACTGAAAGCAAAGGTGGAACTCCATCATTTGAACTTTTCAGCTGCAATGGCTTTCTGGGAATATTTAGGGGAACAATACCCTGAGCTGATATTTGAAGCAATGACTAAGTCCACAATGAAAGTAACATCCAAATAAGTAAAAATATTCCTCCTGGGGACGCTTTTTATAAATCCAAGATAATCCAGTGTTGGAGGCAAGATACAGGACAGCACATGGTTGAATGGGTCTCAGCCAGTGACAGCAGTTCCTGTGTCCCTACAAGAAAGAATAATGTAACTGAGAGCCAGAGGAAGCTGAGTA
>NW_016690183.1:11774175-11832717 GCF_001604755.1 Lepidothrix coronata
CACAGTTTTCTCAACTACCAGAATGCAATTAGCATTTTTCATCTCTTTAGCAGCTTAATTTTATTCTTTGAACTTCATCTGTACATTAAAAGGCTGAGAAAGTCAGGGTTGTTCAGCCTGAAGAAGAGAAGGCTCCAGGGAGACCTTACAGCACCTTTCAATACCTAAAGGGGGCCTACAGGAGAGCTGGAGAGGGACTTTTTGTGAGGGCTTGTAGTGAGGGGCCAAGGGGTGATGGTGTTAAACTGAAAGAGGGTAGGTTTAGGTTGGATATTGGGAAGAAATTCATTACTGTGACGATAGTGATGCACTGGAACAAGCTGTACAGATAAGTTGTGGCTGCCTCATCCCTGACTATTCAAGACCAGGCTGGACGAGACTTCAAGCAACCTGGTGTAGTGAAAGGTACCCCTGCATGTGGTGGAGGCGTTGGAACTAGATGATCTCTGAGGGCCATTCCAACCCAAACCATTCTGTCATTGGTATACCTGCACGCACCCACACGCATGTACCATTTGCAACAACACCAGCCCCAAGATTAACTCATTTATTCTCTTTTTTTTTAAAGTGCACTTAAGAGTTGCATGTGCCTAGGCAAGAAGGGAACATTTAGAGAGGCAAAACCCCAATATGCATCATCAAGACTTGCTGCAGGCATGATCATCCAAACACAGAAAGATTGAACAGAAATACTCAGTGGCTAAACACAGTACTTGAAAAGTAAACTTGGAGACAACCTTGATATCCAGTTGCAACAAACCTCTCCATGGTGCTTCCAAACCTAGAACTTTAGACCCATAAAAAGCTGGAAGAAAAACTGCCTAACTGTGGAATGGCTTGCTGGTTAAGCATCTTTGCATGCTGTTTTGCAGGGATTATTATTTGAAACTTGCCGGAAGAACTAATCGTGATGTTGTGGGGCCTGTAATGAGGATTTAACCTCCACAGTGTCCCCTTGTGGAGCATCTTTTTGGCCCTATCCCCAAGTTGCTGGTCTGTGACTTCACCCTTTTCTGCATATAATTCAAAGGGCAAACTCTACCGAAAAACCAGAGGGAATTCTGCTTTTCTGGCTGGTCTTAGGCTGTGAGGTAGGAGGCCTTGTTGTCCAATGTTGGCACAACCTGCACTTTCTCATGCTCCAACTGTTACATAAATGTTTGCATGATTTCTATCACTGCACAATTCTATCCTGCTGGGTTTGCTAGTGGGAGAATGCACTTGTCTTGCAAGATCTTTATTTGACACTTGGGGTATTTACTTTTGGGGGTAAGCTAAAGGTCTGAGAAGTGGTTTGGTAGGCTCATATTTGGCCAAGAGATTCCAAAGCTGCAGGCTGGACCCTTTGTGTACTCACAGTCTGCCCACTAAATGCAAAGCAGCAGTGGCTGCTGGAGGGGACAATCAGTGAAGACAGCATAGTGTTGTAGAATCATGTTGGGGCACTGTCACTCTGAGTCTGCAGCAATTCCACAAGGCTATGTGGAATTTCCTTAGGATATTGCTGAAATCTTACTTCAGTACGTGGGAAGGGAAAACAGCCTGGAAGTGGCGCTCCTTCCAAATTTTGAGCTTGCTCCTACCAAGTTTCACTCCTGCTTGGCTTACAATGCATTAAAAAAACCTATTTTCATGATGTTTAAGTCCTCATTGCAACGTATGCTAAACCAAGTCTGACTGGAGTTAAAAACACAGAATAAATGACTCAGAAAAGCTGCTCATTGGGAAAGGGTTATTTTTACAGACAGCTTGTATAGAAAATATGTCTCTTCAAGGAGTACCTCTAGAAGGAGGAAATCAAAAGCAGCATCTTGTGGGGAATATGTGTCCTCTGGTACTGTCCCGGATCAGAGCTTACAGAAGAACAGCTTTACATTCATACAGTCGGAATACATTATAATTTAAGTGTGCCCTGGGATATGACTATCATTGTTTGTGTTTCTGAAAGTATTTGTTGGCAAAATGAAGCATGGGCATCTGACTCCAGCTGTGGGAGCTGCCATCTACTCTCTCTGCCACTGCCTTACTGTGTGGCCTTGGGCAAGTTCTGTAATTACACTGGGACCTTGTTTCCCAGCCCTGAGAGTCATAATAAATGTCCCCCCACTCACACTAGGTTTTCTGTGACACTCAAAGCCAGCCACTAATTCTGCCTTTCTCCTTTGTGCCTTCTTAAGCATTAATTTTGGTGAAGTTCTTCATTGTGACAAGGGCTTCTCTGGATAAGGGCAGCAGTGAGGTCTGCAGTGAACAGCCAGCACTTGGAGACGTGTGAGGGAAAGACACTGTGTTATTACAAACAACTAATTACATTATTTTTAAGTTCATTACTGTTTCCTGCTGAAAGGATCAGTATTCAGAGACTAATGCACTCTCACAAGAAATCAATGGGATACAGGATTTGTATTCATTTCTCTGGGAGTTCAGTAGATCCTTAACTAAGACAGTGAATGGTTTAAAATATTACTTAAATGTAGTTACTGTGTCTGTATAGGAACACAGGTGAAGTGTAGCATGAAATTTTGGGAAAATTTATCTTTTTAATTTATCTAAGGTTTTTCTTTCTCTCAAGTTAAGCAATAAAAGCTTACAGCTGTGGTTTTTCCTAACAGGTAATTTTTAGAATATCTTAAATATATGTGCACTTTCCCTCTCTGTGAACTGTTCTGTTGCCTCTTTAGGTTGCAGTAAATGTCTTTCCCAATCATATTCTCACTCTCTCTTGCTCCCCTTTCCCTCCCTTCTTTGACTCTGTGGAAATAAGCTGTTCTAGACAACACCATAGTCTGCAGAGATTGTGACATTTCTTTATTAACACACAGGGATACAGATTAACATTTCGGTTATTTGTCAAAGATTACTCCAGTATTGAATAGTCATTACTATTTCAGCTTCCCTGCAATAGGAACACCAAGTTCTCAAATAAACAGAAGGAAAGCTGCCTAATTTCACTCTAGCACTGGTACATGTCACTACATATTTCTTGTCCTTCCTACTGCAGTTGAATAATTCTCTCTAAGTATGCTCCATACCCCAGTGACTGACAAGGTATGTTGCTGAGCTGAGTGAGTAGTGCTCCAGTGATGAAAAACTCCAGAACTATAGCAATTTATTACTAAATTAAGGGGACCAGAAGGTGGATTTTTAGAGGTACAGGATCAGTAACAGGTATAACAAGGGAGTTTCTCACTATGGTAAAGCACTACTCCTTCCTCCAATGCATTACATAGTTTTGCCATTTTCTTTTAAAGGAACTGTCCTGGTCATTGCTAAGGGGAAGATGCTGGATACAGGAATGGTATAATCTATTACAACATCTCATTTCATGAGATATCAAAACCCACAGTATCTCTCTGGTGTCTGAGTTCCCCTATGCTAATTTTTGCAATGTGACCACAAATTGACAAACAGTACACATGGGGTAAACTAGTATCACTAGATGAAACTACACTGATGTGTTGCTTTTTTGCAGTTGATTCTCCCTGGAAAGAAAGTAAATAGAGACAAAATATAGTCTGTTGTATTTTCTTCCTTTTACAGACAGCTGCATAGGATTTCCCGGATCCTCATGACCCATCCTGGAGATCGTAACTGGCATAATGAGACTTGGACAAGCAGCTGGTATAGTAATTTCTGACAGCACTCCTTTAATTGGGACACAGGCAAATAACCATTGTTTTTCATGGACTAATAATGTTCAGATATAAAGGAACCTCTAAAAACACAGCAGACCAAAAGATACAGATGATCTTTAAGGCAGAACTATGGATTAGTCTCCCCTAGCCTATCAGCTCTCTGTGATATGAAACCTGCTATTTCTCACTGCTTTTTTGTTTACAGAAGAGATATCATTCTAATCCTCTCAGGATTAAATAAGCAATAGAAAATTTCATACAATTTCCCCAAGTAAGACCTGAAAATAGATGTTAGGAAGGTGCATTTCTTTCTGTTCCACTCCCTAAGATGATGGATGAGTAATGCCAGTTTGTGCTTTGTTAGTGCATACGTCTGTGTTTGTTCATTTAAAGAAAACAAGACTTAAAATTTTAATGTAAAATAAGTTAAAGGGGGAAGAATGGAAAAGTAGATAGCCCTCTGGCTTGGTGCCCAGAGCAAATTCTAACTCATGTTGAGGACAAACCTCCTGGTCAGCAGCCAGGAACTTGTTATTCGAACAGGTTTATTATCATGCTGGTTCCACAGTGAAAGATGGTATGAAAACAAAAGTTGCCCAGGGACATTGTGTCTTGCTGGAACAAAGCAAGAAAATACTCAAGAGGGCTTCTCATTGTGTAATCCAGCACACTGTGATGCACTGTGCACTCATCCAAGCATCAACAAAGGAAAAAATTCCAGTAGTCATAAATTTGTCGCAGCTCATAGGAGATGTGCAGTGACACCAGACCAAAATCTGCTCCTGTGTGAGGATGAGACATCCAGAAAAATATTCCTGTCTCCCAGTGGAGCAACTCTGGATTTCCATGAGAGCAAACGGACACCAAATTCAGCCTATTGTGTTCTGTTTTGTTCTTGTTCTTTAGACACAAAAGACAACTGCATTAAGATCTGTCTGAGCTGTAGCCCCCAAACGATCTGTTGTGAAGAGCTGCCCTATTCTCAGGACATATGATTGGCACATACAAAAATTACAAACAACTTTTAAAAATGTAGGCCTTGAAAAGACATTACCAAATGCATGTTGAGATTATTAAATGAAAAGGCATTTTCATAAATTCTTGCCCTGCTGAAGTCAATGTCAAGATTTCTATTGGGTTGGTTGGAGCCTGGGTTCCTTCATCCATATTTTAAAGACATCACTGATCATTCTCCAGGAGGAAGACTAAATTTGCCTTTACAAGTGATTCTTGTCCCCTCTAACTAGCAGAAAATCTGAGTGTAGATTCCGTTTGTGGGTTATGTATGCTCTTAACTAAGGAAATAAATGGAAAAAAGAACAGGGCAGAAATTCCTTCTTACTGCTTAATAAGCAGTTATGATTTCAGAGCCTGCAAAGATAGTAGTCTTAATTAAATGAGTAATGTTTTTCCACTATTCCTGGTCTCCTGTAAATTAATTACTAATTGTTTTCAGCAGCACCCATCTGTGATAAGTGTGATTAGGAGATTGAGTCAATTATGAAATCACTCTGAATTTACAGCAAATGCAACAAAAGTGAGGGAGCAGCTGCCTTAAATGTGAGGTGAAAAGATTTTGAAGGTACTTCAGGTCCCCAGGTAAGCAGACATACAGCATGAATCCTTGTTTATGAATCAGTGTATTTAACAGTTGTTTTTCTGTGGTTTGTTTTGCAGAACAAATGAAGCTTGCTTAGGTTCTTTTGTCCCCAGTAACCTTGCTAAAACTCTATAGCCACCTTTGGTCTTTAGGTGCCCTGTTTTCAGATCCTGATTACTTTTCTCCCCTGCCTTTACCAGAACTCTTCTCAAGTTTATTTCATTTAAGGTCTACTTTCTATCTCATACAAAGAGATGACTAAATGTAACACCTCAAAAGAAACTAGTTCTGAACTGCTCATCACCTAGGGAAAATGTTCTGAAGGGCTCTTAAGAGCAAACTGTAGAAAGAAATTGGTAACTGTAGAGGTAATATAGCTATGTACTGTGAAGATAGAGGGTTTGGGAAAATGTATCACTTTCAGAAATTCCAAAAATGTGCTGCTGCAAAAATGTGATGCTTCTGATTCAATATTGTATGGTTGAGGTGAGAAGTGTGTTCTGTCATTTTTTTGATCCTGAGAAAAGGGCCCAGAAATTGTTCAGTCATAATTGGGAATAATGCAGTTTCTCTGATCCTAGGGAACTGTCCTTGTTTCTGTTTTTCTTGCAAGTGTGTACAGCATCCCACATTAGATAGGTCTTTTTTAAGACCTATGATTGTAGCAGGTAGCCAAGGACCAGCCCCCCAGCTGGAGAAAATCAATTGAGGCCTCTTGATTTTGATGGGTGGCTGCTGAACTACACCACTCCAGTACCCAGCCCCCTTATCCTGGGATGCAACTAATTACAGCAAACAATTAGATTTCCTCATCTTGCCAGATCTATTCCGTAGTCTATTTTTAGTAGTCCTTCAACAGTAGGTTATCTACACCCTCAAAAACTATCCAGAAGCCCCTTCCTCATAGTGATCCTAACAAGCAGTAGTTATTCCTATTTTCAGCCTCACCATCTGTTTTAATTTGCAAGCTTTTTGGAGGGGCAAAAATAGATCTTTCAACACCATATTTCACAGAGAGCCTTTAGGGTCCCTCTTTTTATTTACGAAGGTCCACCTTGCAATTAATCGAAAGCCTGTAACAAAACATGCTATTAATGGTACTTCACAAAAGAACAAATGTCTAGCAAGTGTTTGCTTAGTCCATCTCTGGTCGGGGGTGGGGGGAACCTACCAAAAAAACCCTCAATGATTTCCAAGAACAAGTGGCCACCTTCTCTGCACTAGGCTCTCTGTGTTAATTACAGCACAGCTGGTGTCATTCAGGTTCAGGAGCAATCTGCAGCAAACCATACATCCAACTGTGTGATGCAAACCAGTGCAAACATTTTCTTCCCACCTTTCTTGAGAGATCTGTATTTTTAACAGACATTATGAGTTCCTTGGTTTGATATTGTGATTATAGAAAGTAAGAAGAGCCAGAAAGCCATTCCCTGGGAAAATACTTTTAAATTGCTTCAGCAATTTACTTGTTTCCAAACTACAGCTTGTAATAGGCTTTAGTAACAGCCTAAAAAGGAAAAAAAGGACAATTTTGAATGCACGAAACTGGGGTATGGTCTTTAGAACTGTCTGCCAATGCTGGGAAACATAGACGCGATCTTTTTTTTGGTGGGTCTAATTTTAAAAGACATACTGGGGAGAGAGAGGTTAAAAATGTGTATTTCTGGTTTCTTCTGTTCATGTGTCTGGGGCCTAATTCTAAACTGTATGTGGAATTGATGCCCATGAAGGGACTCTTTGGGTTTTCTGGAAATAAAACAACAAATTTTTGGTTATTCCCAGTTGAGAACGATGGGGAGTGAGGCGATGAAGCTGTGTGTCTGTGTGTATGACACATACACTCCAGTGTAAGCTGCTTTTTTGTTTTGGTTAGAGCAGATGATTTCCCCAGAGCTGCCTTGGGCAAGATGTCAAGGTGAGGCAGTGGGAGGAGATGGTACCCGTGCTGCACAGCACAGTGGCTCCAGAGAAATGTGATAAGAGAAGAAGGGGCTGCCCTGGCCTGGAGACAAAGCAGGCAGGGCATGAGGGGAGCAAGCATCTACAGGTGCTGCTCATGCTTCCCTTTGCCTAGAGCTCTGCTCCCTCCCTGGGCTCCCAGGCACAGAGAGGAATTGATGATGCAGGGAGCTGAACCCCCAGTAAGCCCCAGGTAGAAGGGATGCAGTGACACAGCATAGGCTTTGAGCTGGCAGGGCAGTTCTCCACAGCACAGGCATCTCAAGGTAGTTGAATTCCACTTTTTATGCCAGCTGTGGGAATAGCTCAAGAAGAGATACAGGGTGGCCTGAGACCTGGTTGAGTCTGATCTAGTGTAAGTCAGAGGAGTTGACCTAGGTTAGGACAGTCCTACGTGCAAGCACTGAAACACAGGTTGCTCCCCCACTGCCAGGAAGGCAACTGCAATGTTTGCAGTGCTTGATATGCAAAAAAAGTCCTCTAAAAGGCATTACCTACTATTTCAGGTAGACACAGCAGTCATGTGAGTGTGCAAGCTGGCCAGGAGAACAAACAAACAATGGCCTTTCATAATCTACCAATGCCAGGAAGGATCCCTGACTGGGGTAACTGGTTTGATCTCCTGTAGAAGAACTGTCCAGAGCACTGAATAAACAAGCAGCTGGCAGTGGATTCCCATACAAGAAAGAATTCGCACTGCAATACCCAAATGGCAGTTTGGAGAACTCATAATCACTGAGCACAAAGCTCCTACTGATGCGTAGGATGAACGTATTTTATCTGCTGTGTAAAAAGGACTCAGTTGGATTTTGTGTTGTGATGCCTGTATCTTGCTGTTTTATTGATGACTGTCAGTGTCAGAATCCATGAGTTTATATAATGGGACAGCAGCAAGTCCTGGGAAGGAAGAGCCTGGGAGAAAAACAAAGAAATAAAACTGCCTAGGTCTTGTCAAAACAATTCTTTGATGATGAGAGAGGTGACAAAAGATGGGAGGGAAGGGGGCGACAGAGCTGCTGCCTTTCTGAGATAAAATAAGCCCTCTCACTGTATCATTCTAAAAACACAAAGTCTTGAACAAATGTGGCTACCAAGGAAGAGAGGAAGATGACCTGATGGCTAGTAAAGCAGCAAGATAAATCATTCAGAGGAACATAAAGAAAAACTTAGTGAGATGAACAATGTTTAGAGATGTGTGCATGAGCAAAAGAGAAAACTGACACTGGCACATCTGGAAATAATGCCACTAAGACAGCAGGCCAATCTACTGCAAAAGAATGAGGTTCATGTGTTTTGGGGGACTCCCAAAGTGGATTTAATTTCATGAATTAAGAGATTGCAATGTTTCTTTGGAAATTGTCCTTTTCCGTTCTTCTCCAGCAGTGCCAAGAGAGAAACCCATAGCAGAGGAGAAAGAAAAAAAAAAAAGCACAGAGATGTGTAAATCATTTCAATGATGAAACAGATCTTAAACATACTGAGAAACAGCTACAGGACAGTTAAGAAATAACTACCAAGCACCAAATACTAGACCAACTTTAAACAGGCTGACTTCACTCCATTCATCTCTTCCATCTGAGATTTCCAGGGGTAAACAGTGGAAGAGCAGGGAATGGCATAGAAGCATTTACTGGAAGAGAGTTAAATGTATGAAAAGCAGAACATATCAAGGAAGTTATGACAGAAACTTTTGGACTAAGTATAGATGAACATAATCATGTGGTCCATCAACTTGTCTTTTGTTGTTTTTTAATTTCTGTTATACTAAAGGAAATGCAATTTAGCTACATCCTCTGTAAATTGATGAGTCTGCATCAAAGATAACAGATTTTGCCTTAAAAAAAGAAAAAGCTGCAATGTCTGAAATATTTTACTAATGATACAGACACAACACGAAGTCAGAGTTAATAATACGATGTAGATGAGAAAACCAGCATCAGGACAAATATGATATGGACAGAGACCTTATGTGATAGCTTGATTCTGGTTAAAATCGCAGCAAAGCAAGTTAGTTTTCTATTGATGGTCAGTATTTTTTTCAAACAAACAATTGCCTGGCTTCTCACTTGGAGCAATAGGAAAGTAGGTAGGTACAGGGAAAACTTCAGCCACATCAAAATTCTAAATCTAGTGAAGCATTTCAGGCTAAGGCTTGAGCATCCCATGCTTCCAGTGTGACCTGATATTAAAGTGTGGGAACTGCCACCTGAGAAACTTCCTTATGATGATGACAGATCCTACCTGCTACTGAGGAGGCAGGTGAGCATTCATCACAAAGAAACATAGAAGTCAGAAGAATCCAGCTTCCTGCTGAAACAAAGCAGGGAGTCCACAGCAGCACTGAGACCTAATGCCTCTCTAACTACATGGCCCAGCCTTCTAGAGCTGCTTACTTCACACTTGTTGTAGAAAGCTCCTCGTCTTTTCTCTGCCCTTTAGGCCCCATTTTCCCATGGAAAGGTAAGTAAATAAAAAAGGAGTCAAGTCTGTACATCAGGTCAGCTGCCACCTCCCAGATGCCAGGGAGCATGACTAACTCAACAGTATAGTAATGACTGAGAGCTGTTCTCAACATGGATTTACCTAACATGCATATATAAGGACAAAAACTGTGGGGGAGAAAGGAAGAAAACCAAACAAAAAACCAAGTCATGTGTAGCATGATCAAGCTTTCTGTAATTTCACCAACTAAAAAGTCTGGAGTGGGGAAATTTCACCCCAGCGCCATTGAAAGCATGTTTGAGAGAGAAAGGTCAGTTATCTTATTTATGAGCTTTAAAAAAATAAAACAAAAGCCTGCATCTCTTCCTCTAGCAGGTTCATGATACTCTTTATCAGTGATTGTACTGTACTAATGTCCATAGGAGTAACCTGGACTCTACAATATTGTCCCTTCGAAAGTGCTGTTGTTCTGAACAGTTCCGTGTGGGCAGGCTTGATATGGTTAGCAAGTTCAGCCTTCAAAAACCCTGCTTGCATTTGTTGTATTCTCTCCCTCTGGATTCTTCCATAAAACCACACTGTATATAAGCATGAGACTATGTTTCCTAAGGAATGAATCGTAATTGTTAAGCAAATCAGCAAAAGCTTGTGAGCTGTCTTTTTGCTCTTTTTATACCACACCAATTTTTGCAGCAGAGGATTGCAGTACTGATTTTAGCATAAATCATTAGTCATTATTTTTTCAGCAAAGACTTTGACAGCTTGCTTTGTGTAGTGTAGTGGAATATTCCACAGGATGACAAAGCAAACATATGTTCGAGGATCTGTGCAAGATGCTAATTGCAACAGGGCATGAACACAGGTGTGGGAACGTGGTACAATGCTTTCAGTAACATACAGAGCATTTCATTCTCCAGAGGTCTTGCACTTAATCTATTTTTGGGAAGATATTCTGTAATACTATCACAGATGGGAAGGAAAAGGGAGATCAGAATTGGCAGTGTTTTATGATATTTTACACAACTGCAAGACAGTGCAGAACTCTGGTTCGTAAAGTCAATCAATATTTAAGGTTCTTCTCTTTGAATGCTCACAGCCGGAGCAGAGGTTTTGCCACTCTGTTCCCCCATCTGTACACCAGTTCAAAATGAATCATCTGCACTAGTGGACAGTGAAGACAGTAAGTGCTTCCACAAAATGGCTTTTTTAAAGAAAACCTTTAAAATTAAAGCATAACCATCTGTCGCCCTAAAGCATAGATACACTTTTCACCTTCAGAGAGCTTTCCAGGCATTGACTAATTAGACCTTGGAACCTAAGAGGACCCATTTTTTTTTTCCCAATTAAGACTGAGAAGACAGCAGGGACATCTTGTATCCCTGCAAGGAATTCAGGCTCCGTGTGAGGCATGAGAATTGTAATCCTTTTGTAGTAGTCAATGTTTTCAAACAGTGGGATATAAAGTTGAACACTTCTACCACTATTTATGCACTTGTGACAAATTAAAGGCTTGATTTTTTTTTCCCACAACTGCTGCACATTCAGATGATTCTATTGGCTTATAAATACTAAATGTCCAACTTGAATAGCAGCCGCAGGTGCTCAGGCCTTTTAATATTAACTCATTAAAAAGGGTGTGAATTAGACACAAAAAAGTAAAGGGTCCATTGATTAGTTAGCTGAAATGGAAAATATTTCCTATGCTCTAAATGTTTTTTAATTTATTCGAGAAATATTTTATTTTTAATAAAAATAAAATATATTTATATATGTAAAATAAATATATTTTATATAAATATTTTAAAATTTGGGTTTTTTATGTTATTTTATGTGGTATCAAAATGACCTTCTGGTACCACACTTATTTTATTCTGTAATGAATAAAATATTTAGTTTTCTGCATTGGTTTAAAGAATAAGAACTTTAGATAGCTTAACTCTTGAAAGGTCATGAGCTTTGCCCTGTTCTGCCATTTAGAAAGCCAAATTAAAAACTTTCACAGTTGTTGTCGACTCAAAACTTCATATTTCAGCAAATAGATCATTTTCTTGTCTCTAGCTTCAGGCTTGGAAACTAAACCCATGACATTCACAGGGTGATGGTAGCTTTCCAAATGAAAACCGTGGATTTCAACTCTGCTGGTTTAGGCTAGGGCATTTGAGGGACTGCAATCTCCAGCCATCTGCCTTGCCCCTTTGCCAGAGATTGCGAGCTCCACAGCAAATAAAATTTGCCACAGAGCTACAGCAGTTCATAAGTTATTGTAAATACCCATTTGTGGTTTATCTTTAAATGCCAGGCTGTGGACCAAGGCCACTGCTTCATGGTCTGTACTAGTCTGACTGACTGAGCCCTACCTGACTCTTGCCCTCTCCTCCCTTATAACTGTCGTTTGGGAAGGAAAACTGCTCCAAAGCCTTGCCAAAGCACGGTCTTGCTTAGATCATAAAAGGCAGGGGAAAAGGGAACACTGAAAACTAGTGAGCAGTATTGAAAAATGGTAAGTAGAAGAAATGTGGTGGAGTGACCACAGCATGTTAGCAATTAAAAAATATATATGAAGACTCTAACTTCAAGGCCTTGACAAAAAAACCTGACAGTACTTTGAGCTATTGAATAAAAGGAGGATGGCAAAAGGGAGAAAAAACAGGAGATGAAAAATGTAAGTACGTAAGAGAACCCCATTAAAACATAGAGGTTTGAGAACAGTGAATTTCATTCATTGGATTATAATGGGACATGATGTTACCCACACGACCTTAGCCTAAGCTTTTCGGAGTTCCTGTAAGTCAGTATAGTCCAGCAATGATGTGAATAGTAAGTACATAGTGTTTAAAACCTTTCAATTTCTCTGAAGAGTTGCATGCACTGAAGTGAATTGCTTTGAAAATTACCACCCAATTTTTGTATATGTTTGTTCTAAATTAACTTTATTTAGGATATCATGCTATCTAAGGAATGTGTGTTCAAAGGTTACGGAGTTTTGAAAAGCTCTTTATAACCAGCTCTGAAGCCTCAGAATTTTTTTGCCGTGGACAGTCATTTTCAGGCATGAGCATTATACTCCTCAAGAAATATGCAAAATAAAATGTGACAGCAGGGCAAAATATTTTATAGGCAAAGCAACTTTCCGTAATAATGGAATAATAAATGCAGAAGGGGTAAAGGCCAAGTGCGAATGCTGAAATGCATTCGCAAGAGCGTTTGTGCCACTTCTGCAGCTGCTGGAGTGCCACTTGTTTGTGTGGATTCATTCTGTGAAGCAGTTGAAGTTAATCACCTCATAGGAAAGTGGACATCCAGCACACCTCCAAGCAGTGAACTTGTACTTCTATTGCTACTCTGCTGACAGCAGTTACTGTTGATCGATTAACATTATGAAAGAATTAATATGGATAATGGACAAAAAAGCCTGTTATTTCCAAAAAGAAAGTGAAAAATCTGTCAAAAGACTTATAAGTCCAAGGGAGGGTTTGCTAGTGCAGCACTATTTGTCAAGCTGCAATTTGGAACAGAAGAATTTGAGCTTGATTGGGAATGATTCGTGCTGTGCCATTGCTGGAGACAGATGTTGCACTGCTTCTGTGACTTTGTACCCACTTGTTTTCCCTACGCGTTACACAGTATTTTGGAGAAAGGATGGCATTTACCATGAGTTTGGGCAGTGTTTAGCTTTATTCCTTGTTGACATCCCTGTAGCCTATTGAACACTGCTACTCCCCAGAAAGAATGGAACATTTTATAAGGCCATGTAGTGATAGAACAAGGAGTATTGGTAGGTTTAGATTAGATATTAAGAAGAAAGATTAGATATTAGGAAGAAATTCTGTACTGTGAGGGTGGTGAGGCACTGGAACAGGTTTCCCAGAGAATGCCCCATCCCTGGAAGTGTTCGAGGCCAGGTTGGAATGGGATTTGAGCAACTTGGTCTACTGGAAAGTATTCCTGTCCATGGGGCACCCAGAGGCAGATAATTTTTGAGGTCCCTTCCAACTCAAACCATTCTATGAAACTATGATTCTATGAACTTGTCTTTAATATTAAAGATCTGTAGTAGTACATGACGTGGCTTAGCACTCTTCCAACCTCAACTGCACAGAGTTGCTCTGCACACAGAGCATCTAAATTGATAAAATAAGTCACTTTTATCAAATATTAATCTATATAGAACACAAGGTGACTAGAAAATGGGTGAATGTTAAAGGAGGTTTGCAGCCTGTGGAAGGAGTGAGCAGTCCCTAAGTTTTGGAGCTTTTCTTTTTTCAAGTTTTCTGTGGTTTGTGTACTGCCCAGTAATGCTATTAGCTACAAATCAAGCAGGATAGCAGATGGGTAAAGAAACAGAAATCTCAATCAAAATGCAATGAGTTTCTTCACAAGGCTAGATTCGTTAATAATAACTGTGCTGTAGTTGTATCAGGAGACCTCAAATGAAATTGGAGCTGAAATATACTGGTTATCTACAAATACACAGAGAAAAAATCTGTCTTGGAGAATTTACAGCTTAAACTGACAAGGTTAAAAAATAAAAAAAATAGTAAACAAATAAACCCACAACAACTGAACAAAAGGAAAGAAAAGATAGAGAGAGCGGAGGAAATTAATTCCTAAAGCTGATACAGTTCACCCACAATTCCATGGTGGATTAAGGGCTTACAGTTGAGTCAAAACTCAGGAGTCCCAGTTCCCTGGCTGCCCAGCTCTGTCCTTTAAAGACAAGAGAATAAAAGGAAGCCTAAAATGAGTAGAAAATATATTGATATCTAAATGTGGCTGAAACAAGTAGAAGGTTTTATCATAAAATGTTACTCTGATGACAGATATTAGGAATGTTGCTATGTGGTGGAGAAGAAAATACAATATGCAGCAGACAACCCTATTATGTCTTGGAAAGGCGATCAAAATTCCTCTAGTGTCTTCTCCAAGGACTTCTTTTGTTGTCTTTTTTTTTTTTTTAAGCCAGGCATCTGTACTTGGAGCTACTAAGAATTCAAGTTCTCTTGTAGTCTATGTTAAACTGTCCTCACAGTTGTGGTTGAAAAATGGCTGGTGTTACAAGGAACGAGGGGACCAAACCCTTCCAGCAACACACAGCCAGCAGCTGGCTAGGGCTGGGAGCCTGCCCAGTGTTGGTGACCTTCCTTTGTCTAGGTGCATAGTTGGATGTCATGGTCTCTAACCTGAGATGACTGATAGTCAGCATCCCATTCCCTAAGTCAAGCATCAAGTACTTTTCTTCATTATTTGAGGGTGATCCAATGCTGGTTCTACCAAAAGAGCAATTTCTGCTCATTTCTCTGATGGGGGAATTTAGTCCTAGGAATTGAGGGTGAAAATACACTCACTGGGACATTCCTTCTATTGGAAGCCTTTCACTCTGGCAAATTATTCTGCCACAGGTTCAAGAGTGAACATGGTGAGAACTGCTCAGTTTCCTTGTTATTTAAAAAGATATGCAGAACTTCTTATCAGTCAGTGAGAGCTACTAGTAGTGTTTAGCTCTCCATCAAACAGCAGACTGTGATGAAATCACTTCTAGACCTTATTGTTCATGAACATGCATATTCTTAAAAACAAGTATACTTCTGTATCCTCACTGTTTGGGTACAACATTGTATACATTGTTCTACAAAGAGATTTTTTTTTTATGCCTCTTCACCCTAGTATTCACCAAAGGCTATTATACTACATAAAGGTTGACACACCTGAAGGGTGGGATGCCATCCAGAGGGACCTGGACAAGCTTGAGAAGTGGGCCAGTGACAATCTCATGAGGTTTAATAAGACCAAGTGCGAGATGCTGCACCTGGGTAGGAACAAATCCCAGTATCAGCACAGGCTGGGGGATGAACTGATTGAGAGCAGCCCTGCCAAGAAGAACTTGGGGGTGCTGGTGGATGAGAGGCTGTACAAGAGCCAGGAAGGTGCACTTGCAGCCCAGAAAGCCAGTTGTGTCTTGGGCTGCATCAAAAGCAGCGTGGGCAGCAGGCCGAGGGAGGTGATTCTTCCCCTCTACTTTGCTCTGATGAAACTCTACCTGGAATGCTGAATCCAGCTCAGGAAGAACACTGACATGTTGGAGCAAGTCCAGAGGAGGGGCACCAAGATTATAAGAGAAATGGAGCACCTCTCATGCGAGGAAAGGCTGAGAGAATCATGTGTGTTTAGTCTGGAGAAGAGAAGGTTTTGGGGTAACCTAATTGTGGCCTTCCAGTACCTGAAGGGAACTCAAAAGTAAAGATGGAAAGAGACTTTTTACCAGAGCATGTAGTAACAAGAAAAGGAAAAGTGGATTCAAGTGAAAGAGAGTAGGTTTAGATGAGATATTAGGAGTGAGTTCTTCACTATGCGAGTGATGAGGCACTGGAACAGGTTGTCCAGAGAAGTTGTGGATACCCCATCTCTGGAAGTGCTCAAGGCCAGGTTGGATGGGGCTCTGAGCAACTTCGTCTAGTGGAATGTGTCCCTGCCCATGGTAGAGGGGTTGGACCTAGATGATCTTTAAGGTCCCTTTGAACCTAAACCATTCTATGATTCTATCTCCTGAAGAGTTAGAATCCTTCAAGCTAAAATATAGAAAAGCAAGTAAGTGGCAGTAAAAAGTTTGTAGAGGTGTGCTTCTCTTTGTAGAAATACATTAGGTTAACGGAATGAAAACTCTCAGAGCCATTCCTGACCTCTACATTTTACTGCTTGTTCATGCTTGGATTTCATAACTAGTCTGATGTTCATAGGTATTGTAATTTCATAGGTATTGTAATTTTTTAACAGTTATTTTATTGTAAATCTATATCCAGATGAGATGGAAATGATCCATAAACAGACCAAAACTACATTTTAGAACGAGATTATTTTTAAGTTAATTAAAATCTGTTTTACGTGAGATTTATTTATTTCTTCATTAAGATGGTTAATCTGCAAAAGTCCTCACCTTCTCCACATATGTTATATACAAATGAATATACAGATTTATAGTCTGAATAGGTACACTAAAAATGAGTCATAAAAACCCTTTCATCATGCTGACCCTGTTAAATTGCCCCGGAGCAAATGCACATATATATGTGTATATGAATATAAAATACATACATATAAAAAGCAATCTGGTAATTCTAATTTAGGGACTGAAGCATGGAGATCTGCAAGCATACTGCATCTCAGAAAAATGAGATTGAAGTTTCTGAAACAGTCCATTTATATTCATGTCATGTTTTGTGAATTTAGGTCAGGTCTTCATGACCTATTAGAAAGTATCTAATAGCCTGTACATGCACAGTTCAGATACTCAGTTCTCCCTATGTTCACTCTTTATTCTGTTGCAGAATAATTTACAAGAAGCCAAAGCTCACCACAGCATTGTCACCAATAGAAGGAATGACCCAGTAAGTGTGGTTTTCACACTCTGGTCACGGGGCTTAATTCACCCCTCACAGAAATGAGCATATACACAGACAAAATGTACTCATTCAAATGCAATAACAGTGTCAAAATAAAAAGAAATTTATCTGTGGATTCTAAAAAGTCAGAATGCAATAATAATCCTTCTGATATGCTTTAATGGTTACAAACAAGATTCTGTAGATAATTGCTTATATACTGTTAAAATACTGATATTAATAAAGCATATAAGCATACTAAAATCCAACCATCTTTGCTATTGGATGTAACAAAGTCAATTTTTGACAACTTTTTCCTCGGGAAGGTTTTGTCCAGAAGCACTATGACAAAACTCAACTTCAAAAATTGTCAGGAACTCCTTCATCTCAGGATCCAAGTTGTTCACTGTCAGAAGTGACTGGATGGCTTTGATGATTTCTACAGTTTTGGGTCAGTCAAGGGTAGATTTCTACAGGTCAGATTTCAACAGGTAATTAGCATCTACTGAACTATCCTGAAACATCCTTGTTGTCAGCAGAGCCATGCAGCAGTCCTTCCTGGAAATTCTTTTATCTATCTATCTATCTATCTATCTATCTATCTATCTATCTATCTATCTATCTATCTATCTATCTATCTATCTATCTATCTGTCTGTCTGTCTGTCTGTCTGTCTATCTATCTATCTATCTATCTATCTATCTATCTATCTTTATAGTTGTAGCTGAAAGAGCCATACAAATTAAAACATTCAATTCTTGGTGTTTCCTGTTCCTGCGCTCCCTCTTCTGGCTTTCTAGAATTATCTATCAAACATCTTATGCCCACATCATGTGATCAACTCTGGTTTTGGTTGTAAACACATCAGTTGTAGAGATAACATGTACTTCGGTAGCAGACATCACAGGTGGGACTACTACTAAATAAATCAGGAAATCACCACAGCAGCCAAGTACTTCCGTACATATCTATTCTGAGCAGAGGTTCCCTGGACTTTTGGAGAACAAAAAGAATCCTAATATTGGTGCAATGGCTGCAATACTATGGATATTAGATAAGGATAAACAGAAGGCTTCACTAGAATATGCTCTCCAGATCTCTAATTTACCCTTTCTCTTGAACAGTGCAATAGAATGGTGTGCTGAAATTTGTCCCCAGAAACTAGCAGATCTTTTTTCACAAATTTTCTTCTAAATTATGCTACAATAGTACTGTTAAATAAACGTTCTCCTCCACTGTTCAAAATTCAACTATTATGGTAATATACAGCTGAAATCGATTTTAATGATTTTCATTGCTAAGCCTGAGAGAAAAAATAAAAACATGGAGAATGCAATTGTTCATTTTAAGTATTGTTCATTCTTAATATTCTTAAAAACATGTTTCCTAAAACCATATATCTGTGTGTTTATCCCCCTTGTGACCATACTAGGAAACTGGTCCTGAGCTAATATTGGAAAATGAAGTAAACAAAACTTTCTTGTACACCTTATGTTATATTTACAATGGCCTTTTCTAAGTTGTAAATACTTCTGGTTTCCATGTGAAGCACCAAAATCCAGGTAACAAATACAGAAAAAATGCTCAGTATTATGGAAATTGTCCAAATGCAAACTGACCAGCCATTTACTTGCTGTGGATATTATCCCTCTTTTCATAAACTCTGTGCATCTGCAAGAAACTCTTGAGATGGTTTGATAAGTGTTTTCAGTGTATTTAATAAGAAATACGTTACATATGGACCTCACATTTTCAGTGTTGGAGTTCTACCTTAATAAAGCAACATGAAAAGGTGCTTCAAAATGTATACTAAACACAGGAACCAACACATTCCATTTCAATATGCTAAGTCCGGCTTCTCCATGGATTTTAACATTCAAGGCGGTCTTAAAGCTCAATGGCTTTACAGAAATGTTCCTTGATTGCAGGGAATTTCCACCATGGCGAAGTTTCAGAATGCAGAATAGTCATGTTTCCTGCCCCAGCTCCATTATTGTTCTTTGCTGTCACCCCTCCCACGCACCTGCCTGCAAGGTGATGGAGGAAGATTGACCAGGCAGGCAGTTCCTACATGCCTGAAAAGGAGCTTCCGTGGTTTTGGGGTGCATACTTAGCCCCTGTCATTTGGTGGAGTCTGTGCTCTAGTGACTATATAGTCATCTGTGACTTAGGTGAGTCATATCATTTATTGCCTACACTGGAGTATTTGCTCAGATCTAGCGTATTGCTGACACAGTGCATTACAGCCTAAGGGGACAATGAAGTCCCATTCCCCTTCTGGAAAGTCCCCAGCAATTCTGCTAGGTATAAAATCCTAGTAAGTGGCTGGTAACTTGTGGTACTTTCAGGGCAATGAACCTTGTAAATGTCAGATTATGCATAATGACCTAGGTGTTGCAGGAGAGTGGTTTTATGGGAAATCACTGGGAATTATTAGACTGCATAAAGATACTCCTATATATAATTACATGCAAGATTAGATCCAGTAATTCTGCAAGTTTTGGTCGTCATGTACAATGTGGTAGTTCACAGCGAGTAAATTTTCTTATACCAGACATTAAAAGTTACTGTACCACAGCCAGGCTTCATGGCTATCAGTTCTTATCAAAGTACAGTGTATACGAACTTTGGGGGAAAAAAACCCCAAACACCACCCTCATTGACTGATATTAATAGATATGATTTGATGGCTCACAGCATCACATATCCTATGTAGCTGTGGGCTAAGGTATTAAAGAAAAATAACAACGCTTACTGAGTACTTTTCTTTTAGGGAGACTGAGAACAAGATCGGATCTCTGATATTTGACTTTTCCTGGCAGCGAAAGCCACGAGTTGGGCGCTCATCTCTCAGCGGCTTTAGCGACCCGCGGGGATGCTAAAGCGCCAGGGCCTGGGAAGCAGCTGGTGGTACCCGGCGGCGGGGCCGGGCAGGGGGTGCGAAGCGCGGCTGCGGCCGCCCCCTCCCGGCCGGGCCCGGTCCGGGGCGTCCCGGCTCGGCTGGGCTGGGCTCGTCCGGCAGCTCGCTCGCTTTGGAGGCAAGCAGACGTGCGCCGCAGCGTGCCCGCTGCAGGGCTGCTCAGCAGCGGCGGCTCTCTGGGAATAGAAGCGACATCAAAGCATAAATAGTTATTCCAAAGGCAAAGAGGCAGCCCCAAACCCCTCATCAGAAGCTGCAGAAGGAGGGACGTCAGCCGCACCCCCGCGCGGGGGCAGTGGCGCGGGGGCGGGAGCGGGTGTCGCTCCTCCGCCCGCAGGTGCTGCCGAGCCGCGGGACCCCTCGGCGGCGGCCGGCCTGGGGCTGCACATCGCGGCCCGGCCAGCAGGAGGAAGGAAGAGGAAGTGAGAGCGGCGGCGGGAGCCGCCGGGTGCTTGTGCGAGCCCCGGGATGGGATAGCGCCGGGGGCAGTCCAGCGCACCGCACCGAGGAGGCGGCGGCGAGAGCGCGGCTCCTGCGGCGGGGGGCGGCCGAGCGGCCCCGCTTTGCCCCGCGGGGCGGGGGGTGCTGCCCACCCGGGGAGGTAGGTGAGCCTCGGGTCCGGCGGCGGGAAGCGGCGGCGGGGCGGGCTGCGGCGCTGACCGGGCGGTGCGGGGGAGCGCGGGGAGACGCGGAGGCAGCGGGGCGGAGGGGCGGGACGGGGCAGGCGAGCCCCGCACCTGCCCGCGGCGAGCGCCGCAGCCGGTCCCCGCAGCGGGCGGTGCGGTGCGGGGCGGGAGGCGGCCGCCGTCGCTGCGAGAAAGAGGAAGCGCAGCCTTGTGCTTGTCAGCGCGGCGGGGCCTCGGCCGGCGGCTGCCGGCGGGAGGGCGGCCCGGCCCGACCCGACCCGCCTCGCACAGCGGCTCCTCCCGCCGCCCTGCCCTCGCCCCGGCCCGCGGCCGCCGCTGCCACAGCCGCCCGGCTCTCCACGCCGAGACTTTGTCGGCACCTCCTCCTCCGCCACCACCTCCTCCCGCTCCGTCCCCGCCTCAGCCCCCTCCGTGCCCCGGGCAGCCCTGCCCGCCCCCGGCTGTGCTTGGTGGCCGGAGGCCGCTGGTGAGCGGCGGCGGGCGGGGGCCGCGCATCTTCGGGCTCCCGGGGGTGAGTGGTGGCGGGACGGTCTCGTCGCTCCGCGGTGCCGTGGGGGGGGGCCGGGGGGCGTGCGGGGCACCCGCCGCGGCCGGTCCCGCGTGGGTTAATATGCGGGGTCAGGCCCGGGCGGAGACTGCGGCCGCAGCAAGTGTCCGCACCGCCGCGGGCGCCGCTCGGGAGGAGAAACCTCAACTTTGAAGCAAGTGCATCCCCGCAGGCAGCCAGGCTCGGCGTTGGTACCCAGCCGCCGCCTCCGAGGGCATGCCTCCCCCGCGACCCGGCCTTCGAGAGCTTTTGGTGGGGTTGCGGTGTGTTTATATGTGCATATGTTCCTTTTCCGAAGTTTATGCTCATACAAGTGATTAAACCGCTGATGAATTTCAGATTAAATGATTGTTCTGAAATGTGGGTGGTGATTATGCAGAGCCACGGTGCACAGCTTTGTAAAGCAAGTGGGTAGTGGGTCCAAAAAGTTACGTTTGTAAAGTTTTTTTGGCTCAAAGCCTTTGCAAAGTTTATTTTGAATATCTTTTCCTTGCAGAACTAATACAACTGTCCAGCTCTCCCCCGAGAACGGTATAAAGTAAATATAGGAGTTCCTGAAAAATAACAGTGAGTACATTTCAAATCAGTAGGGTTTTGTTGTTAACTTTATAAGAGTATCTCTTAACCTGCCAAGGCTCAAGATGTGTAACAAGAGCGCCAATGATAATAACAGTGCAGGAAATGTACCGTGTGTTAATTGCTGTAGTATAAACATGGTTGCCTATGAGCTGTGTTTCATGATACAGCAGTTACAGTGCAATTTCAGCAAGGGATGTTTTGAAGTCTGTTCATAAGCAAATGGATTTTCTATTGCTTTTGTCACTCAGCTGCCTGATAGCCCTTGGTTAAAATATTTATCTTTCGGGAAGAGAGGGAAGTTGAGTAAGAACTGTGCTCTGTCCCCTATCTGTGACAGAGGATGTTGTTTCCTTCTCTTTCCCCTTGTCTGTTTCTCCTCCTTTACCCCAAATGCATGCACACATGCATACCATCTCACCATCAGTTATATAATCTTGTAGACATTTATGGATTATTCATTGTTCACATTAGTCCCATTCTTTCCATGTCATTCTTGCTTGATTGAGTGGCTTAGGCAGAATATTACGCAGTAAAGAAAAATACATTGAAATTTACATGAAGTTCGTCCAGTTTGAGCTGCAAGTTTGCTTTCTTTGAAGGTTTTATTTCCCTGATTCCCACCGCGTTTTCTGGGGCTTTTTTTTGTGGGTTGTTTTGGTGGTTGTTGGGTTTTTTTGTTTGTTTTATTTTTTTGGTGTTTTGTTTGTCTGGGGTCTTTTTGTTTTGTTTTTTTGTTCTCTCCCCAGTATAAGTCGGTGATAGGGATCTAATCTGATGACAGGTAACTAGGTAAGGAGGAGGAACAGCAGTGGTGACAGCTTGCTGGTAAACGTCCCTCTTGTGTACTGTTAGCAAAATATCCATTAATGCACATCATAAGGCTGTTAAAAGTACCAGAGCAGCTTTTAAAAACTTGCCAGTCAGAGAAAATAAAGATTAATATGGCTAAAACAGGAATATGATGTAAAATGAGTATTGGTGAAAAATACTGTTAGTGCAGTCTGTGGATCTTAGTGTGTGGATTGACCAATCTAGAGGTGAACCTGGTTCATGGTTTATTCATACTGGAAAGGTTGCATAGGGGTAGTTGGCTTTCTTTTCTCTCCCTCTGTAATCTCTTTGAAACTCACTGTGCTGTAGCTTGCAACTTTGCTGTGAGTATCATTGTCTGAGTATTTTTTTTTTTTTTAATGAACAACGGGTTGGGGAGTGGGGGAGGAAGAGAACTGGTTTCTATACCATTTTGATATTTTTTCCTTATATTCTCTCTGTGCCAGGAAAAAAATAATAGATGCACAGTTCAGAGGGATTCTGATCAAGGGATAGGAAAAACCTCTTACCTGCTTACTCTGTAGCAGTCTTGGTCTCCAGAAGTATCTGCATTTGCTCAGTCATTATATAACCTGACCATACTGTTCTTAAAAGCTAGTACTGTATCCTCACTGTTCGGGTACAATATATTGTATACATTGTCCTACGGAGTTATTTTTTTTAATGCCTCTTTACCCTGGTGTTCATCAAACAAAGCTCATTATGCTATGTAAAGGTGTAACTGTTGCTGAAACACTGCTGTGTGCATTGTACTTCCTGACAGCAATACTGCTGAGCAGCAAATGGCAGATCAAGAGTAACGTGGTGTTCCACCCTTCCTTCCGCTCTTTGTTTTTTCTACCTAGTAGAAGTCTCTTTGATTTTAAGCTTTGGGCTCATAGGCATGCATTCGCAGTGTCCAACCTACAGAGTGGTGTTGGAATATGATCCCAGGATTTCCATGCTGATACACAGGAAACAGAGCTCTCATATGCACACGTAAGACGTGTGGCTTTCTTCTTCTGATACTCTAGACAGCTTCAGTATGGATGGAGATTTATGTCTATAGATATAACTGTAACTAGGAAGAGTTTTCCACAGATCTCTGCCAGTGCACCTGCACACTAAATGTGCACCTGCACACTCCCGTTCCAATGACAAGTACAGGGAGGTGTTTTTGTATATTGCCAACCACAACATTTCTAATTCTGTGATTCTCACATAAGGGTTTGCTTGGGACTTAGATAAGGCCATCAAATATAATTTTCCTCTTGAGCTGAGACTTTGCTGTCACTTGGTAGTCAGTTTCCTCAAAATGAATGATCTCTTTAAAGTTTAGGAGCTCTCTTTGTCATGCTGTGCTGTGAATGTGCAGCATGTCCTTGTATTTAAAAAAAAAAAATAATTGTCATGTAGAAGGTAATGGGAATTTGAGAACTCTGGAGGCTAGAAAACATCATGCATTTTTGAATCAAGAAAAAGTACTGGTCTTCTACACCTGGGTCTAGTAGACTTTCTCCTCTGTTGTGTCACTGCACTGTCCAGAAAGTAGAACTTGAGAAAGAATGAGTTGACTGGGTTTGCCTCCCTTTTCAGTCATTATTTTATTAAAAAGGAGATTTCAAAAAAAAGGTTTTATGGTTATGAAGTCTTTGTGGTTTGAGCACTTGTGATTACAAATGGCTTTGTAAAGCCATCAAGCCACCATTCAGTAAGATATGTGCTGTATCTTTAAAAGATTTCCCTGCTTTGAGGGAGATTTTTTTGAAAAAGTTTCTTGTATTCGTGGCAGGAGGAATGTGCCAAGTACACGTTGTTAAACTTGTGTCAATTTAACAGAGCAACTGTTTAAAGGATTTCAGATAATTTTCCTTCTACTTGACTCAGTGACTCAGTCACTTTTTTTTTCTTTTATATTTTTTCCTCTCTCTCCAAATATAACACTGAAAGGAGAGAAAGAAACTCAAAGCAAGTGGCAGAAGTCAGTATGAGGTGATAATATATATGTGACACTTACCATAAAACAAACTGCAAGCATATGGTGTTAGAGAGATGAATGGAAGAATAATCACAAAATTGTGGAGCTGTCTTTCAGTCAGCATTTTTGCATCAAGCTATTTGCAAGAATTTGGTTTTGTGGTGTGATCTTTCATTATTGCAAGTGTTGGGAGACACGAAAGAGAGATTGGAGGATAATGTCACAACATTTCTGCCAATTTCTTCTGTTTTCTGATCACTGTTAACATTTAAGAGGAATATTAATGAGAAATCTATGCCCCAGGGAATAGCTAGCATGTTTCCTCTTCTCTCCATTTCTAATCTGACAGAGGTAAACTTCTGTGTTATGGGCAGACACTAAGTGGGTGTTGCCACGTGTGTGGTACGCATCAGTAAAGTACTGATTTCTCAAGCTGCTGAGCACATGCTTGCGCTTAAGAGCAGGGTGAACACTGATTCACACTGTGCTTGTTTGCAAACCCTTGAAAGTGCATTGATCTATTTTTCCTAATGGTAGGTTTCCATTGTGAGTGTTTGATTTATCTGTAGTAGGCTTGTTTTCAATGGCTGCTAGGAGCAGGAAGGTAATTGTGAGAAGCTAGTGGAAGTGATGGACAAGACATTTTGGCAGTAAATCACACTATGAAGAAGTCTTGAAGGTACTGCTGGTAGGGATACCTTTAGAAAAGTGTTTTAGTTTATGTACAAATGAACTCATTTTGGTGCATTTTTAGTGAGTGGCCTTCAGAGTTCTTTAGAAAGCTGAATATACTACCTTGAAATGTTATGCAAATGTGATAAGTGACCTATTCTTACCGCTTTTAAGGACATAAGTCTCCTTATTGTTGCTTCTGCTGTGTTCCATTTGCAGTCAAATAGCACTGCAAAACTCCACGGGAGCTAGCACTAGGACAAGGGAATGAATGGGAACTACCAGTCCATGCTGAAGAAAAAGATTTCCCCTCTCGTATTTAATTAAGTTGATTTAAAGTGTTTGTGAAACATCATCTTCAGTAAAGAGGCTGAGGGGTCGAGGGGGTGGGGGGAGGGTGAGAAATAAGAAAAAAAATATTCCAAACAGATCTATTACCAAATAATAACTGTGTCTTAGCTGTGTGCATTTTCTCTTTTGCTTCTGCTTTCCTTTTGATTTTAATTTCTCAAAGTTAAACTCTCATTGTAAATTCTTCTTCCGTGTTTGCCACTTCTACCTTGATACCTCACTCTTTGGTCTTTTGACGTGTTTATCTAGCCCAACTCTTGTGGTTTCAAGGACTTTACCCAGTCCTTAAATTCTTTCCCAGGCATCCCTTAGGTTACTACTCAAATAGTTTTATTTAAAATTTCCAGGAGAAGCTGTGGACTGAAGTGTGTATTACCTCCTATGCTCTTAAAATCTCTAGTTCAAAGGTCTTAGTGTGGCATATGAGGTATAAAACTGTCTCTGAAATACTGTGTCATCGGGACTGTGTAATTTTTTTATCAGCTACATGAATACATATATGGTAACCTAGCTTTTTTTCTTGTTGAGCTTGCTTCAACTGAAATGGAGGATGAGTCACTGCTTCTAAGAGAACTTCAGATTCTGGAGATGTGATGGCTTCAAGTTCCCATTCTTTAATACAACAGGGGATCATTGCTTGAAGATGATCTAATTTCCTAGAGCTTTTTGCAAGTCAGAGTGTGTGCATGAACATGGACAAAATGCTCCATGTGGACCTTATTTTCCTTAATGAAAATGTATGAAGCTGACAACCCATGTCAAATACATCTAACATTTTGAAGTTACACAAGAGGAGAGATATGTAGGGTTTGACAACAGATTCAAGTAATGCTGTCAGCACGTCAACCTTCCTCCTTCAGTTGAGATTTTTATGTAAGTTTCCTGAGACTAGATGGTTGGTGATATTCAGACGTGGTTTTCTTCTAGCCTCATAGTAAGAATGGGAATTCAAGGGTCCTAATGTAGTCTGTTGGAAACTTCCATAAAATTAACCATGTAGTTGTCCTTTCCTGTGACCGTGCACATGCTGTAAGTAAAGAGTATACTTTGTTATGTGTTTACTGACTTGAAACCCATCTCTCTTGGGTGGCCTATGGTGGCCTATATTTTATGTAGTAATAAGAGATGCATAAATGTTGGGAAAATGAACATTGTTTCCTTGCCCGTTTTCCTTGCAGCAAAACGCTGCCGTCTCTATATTGCTTTGGTCTCTGTGAAGATGTAATCACAGAATAGCCTGAGTTGGAAGGGACACACATGGATCATTGAATCCAACTCCTGGCCCTTGCACAGAACAACCCAGGAATCCCACCATGTCCGTGAGTGCATTGTCCAAATGCTCCTTAAACTCTTGACCACGTCCCTGGGAAGCCTGTTCCAGTGCCTGATCACTCTCTGGGGGACGAACCTTTTCCTGATGTCCAGTGTGGACCTCCGCTGACACGGTTTCAGCTGTTCCCTCGAGTCTTGTCACTGGTCATCAGAGATCAGTGCCTGCCCCTCTGCTGCCCCTCGTGAGGAAGCTTATTCTTATTTCTGTCCCTTGTCCTGTATTTTCTTCTGGTTTTGAATGGGCCAACACTTGCAGCACTTGAAGTGTGGATTCTTCAAACTTTTTCCTTGTAAGCATACAGTCTAAGGTAGTTGTATGGTTTTAAAAAATGGAAACAATGCCAGTTGTCTTCAAATGAAGCCCAGACACATATCTAAAGAATCATGTCTTTAAAAGTTTTGTTACTGTTGTGAACAGTAATGGGCTTAGTTTTAGCTGGAAATTATGTAACTTGAGTGTTTGGGCTGGTTTTGCACTCTAAGATGCCTGTTCAGGTGTCTTTCCTGCCTCTGCCACAAAGGAGATGGGATGGTTTTCTGGCCAGCACTTGGTACCTGACATCTCCGAGCTCATTTCTGTGCTGGCATGTATGTAGTGCTTAGAGCTGCAAACTGCTGCTTTCCTTAAGGAGAAGGAAGCTGAAAGGGAAGCATCAGGGCACACAAAAACCATTAGCCAGACATCTCCTGCTGTGCAGGTGAATTGCCATTACTGGATTTGTAACTCACAGAGAATGGAGAAATTACTCAAAACTGTGTCCCAACATCTTGAATCTCCCATGCCAACTTGTGTTGTGCATGGCTTGTGACAGTGGGCATCTCTTTTGGGTAGAAGTGAAAACTCACTGGTTTTATTCGCTCTTAGTTGATGGTTGAATTTGATTGTAAAGGCTTTTTCCAACCTTAACAATTCTGGGACAGGACTCGGCCTGGAGAAAAGGAGGTTCAGGGACCCCCTCGCTCTCTACAACTACTTGAGGATGTTGAAGCCAGATAGGGGTTGGGCTTTGCTCCTGGGGAACAAGGGATGGGACAAAAGGAAACAGCCTCAAGCTGTGCTGGGGGAGGTTCAGGTTGCTCATGGGGAGAAACTTCTTCATGGAAAGGATTGTTAAGCGTTGGAATGGGCTGCCCGTGGAGGTGGTGGAGTCACCATCTTCCTGGAGGTATTCAAAGAACAGTTGGATGTGGCACTTAGTCCTCTGGTCTAATTGACAAGGTAGCGATCAGTCAAAGGTTGGACTTGATGATCTTGGACGTCTTTTCCAATGTAAATGATTCTGTGATTCTGTGAAAATAGGACAATGATTTTTATTTTTTAAATGCAGTTCAAACAATTTTTCCTATGTTTTGGAGTGATAGAGTTTAGCAAAACCAACATTTCAATAAATTCCTACAAAATACAGTTGTTTTAACACTTTCTTCCTTAGTTATAGAATTGTTTTAGCTAACTATTCACATATTCTCGGTACATGCATGAATTCCAGTACCTGAATTTGTAGCTGAAGTGAAAATAATTCTTGCCTATTTTTCCTTGGCCAACGTACATTTATCATATAGTCTAGCAGAAGTGTGAGGGATATATCGGTCTTGGCAAAGATACCTCACATGAGCAGTTCAGTTTTTTTCTCTGACTAGACTGGCAATCTGCTGTGTACTGCGTGTAATCTTGCTGGAGTGACCATAGCAGGGGTGACTCTTTAAATTGCTGCCATATTTTAAGAGAGATGGTAATATACTGAGGCAGGGTAACAAGGAATTTAGAACTATTTAGATAATACCCTCTGGCCAAAAAATGGATTTGATTTGCACACTTCTTCTCTAATAATAAGAGGTGAAAAATATCTATGACACAGGTTGGTATAACACAATTTTTACTGTTGGTGCCACTGAACGTATTTGTTACATATCAGCATAGCCTTTTCCATTGCTTTGCTTTCTGGAATACAGTTGCACATTAGTCTTCATAGCAACGGTTGTGGCTTCAGCTGGAAATTGAAACCTGATAAGTGTTGGCTCAGCACATGGACTTTTGGACAAACTTTTTCAGTAACACTGAGCCAAACAAACTGAAAAAAAAATTCCTAAACGTAAGTACTGGTCCTTGCATTCTGAAAAGGATATCTGGTATACCCTTTGGTCACGAGGTTTTTAAAATGTTGGAGTATTGGTGTTTGGGGTTTTTTTGGTTCTTTTTTTGGTTTTGTTTTTTTTTTTGTGCTCCCAAGTTTTTTTTTTTCCCCTCTCCCTTCAAGCACCAGTGTACTCATCTGTTGAAACTCTACCCCCTGTGGTTCAAGTACATTCCTCCTATCAACCTTTTCACCCCACCTCCCACTGTCCCTCTTCACATGCACTGAAATCATTTCTGCTCACCAAACTCTCAAAATTCAGGTCTAGATGTGGGGTATAATTCTGAGCTATACTTTATGTAGGTCTATAATTTCTTCTCCTATAGATATGCATAACTTTTCTTGTTGTGCTTAATCTTCTTTTCCTGAAAAAAAAAAAAAGGCAGAAAATTTGAACAAATGAGAACTTCCATTGGAGACTGAAAGACAGAACATTTGGTATGGTGGTTGTTAACTGCTCAGGAGAGGGAGAAAGGGGGGGAAAAAAGAGCCAGTCAACCAAAAAGCCTACAAAGCCTAATGAAAATGTAAGGTCTTTTTCACTTTGGACCACTTAATACAATTTTAACCATATCTGTGGCAAGTAGGTTTTGACATCTAGTGCCAGTGCCAGTTCCAGAAAAGGAAGAAAAGGACATTTAAAAAAAATAAATCACCCAGACCTTGAACAGAATTTTTTTTTTAATGTAACTAATGTTAGAACTAGGTCAGTTTATGCAGTCTTTTTTGAAAAGACTGATCTTCATATTTTGGAGCTGAAAGTGAAACTTTTGTAAAAGGGCAAATGTGGAAAGCAATTTTGAAGGAGAAAAATCGTCTCTGCTGCCCTGTGTCGCTCTGAGCCTTTCTCTGTCCTGGCTTTCTTCTCTGACATATTTAGACAAACTGTTGAGACTTGAGCATCTGTTCCACACTCTGTATGAAATGCTGGTGATTTCAGTCTGTATTTTGTAGATTAGCTCTAGAGTGTAACCATGTAGAACATCTTTCATAAACTTTTCTAATATGCAATAAGTTGGGCTATTATTTCTTGACCTGCTAAAAACAGCCCATTTTTTCCTTCATCTACCTTAGGAATTTAACTTGTTTGGAGAGTGTCTGTTTGTGTGTTTGGGTAACGAGAGTTGGTAGTGTCGTGCTGTGTTGGGGATGGTTTTCTGGAAGGTAGAGGTTTCAAAGGCTTCATCCCCTGCAGCTGCAAATGACTCAGAAGACATATTATGATAAAGGAGAGATGTCTGCAGAAGGAGAAGTGAAGAAAATAATCTGCATAATTTTAAATCCAAGTTGGAATTCGAGTTCTATTTTAAAACAAACACATAAATAAAATGGTCTTGGGCTATTTACACTGGAATTTTAAATTGATCTCCTGGCTCATATGCCAGAGGGATCGAAACATCCACGATTCAGTGGTGGTGGTGTGTGGATTCAAGTTAAAACAGTAGGTTTTAAGATTTTTTTTTTTGCTATGTTCCAAATTGCCTAAATTTTCTAAAATTATTAATCTCATGGAGATGGAGAGGCTTTTAGCTTTGAATTAATTCTGTGTAATTACTATATGAAGATTGGAAAAACAACTTTGCTGGCCTATAGGCAACTTTTTCTAATTAAAGGAATGATGGCATAAGGGTAAAAGCAGTCAGGCTTCCCTCCCCTAAATGAGTAAATAAAGAACAACCAAACTAGACTTGAAAATCAAACCTAAGTCAACCCACAGATCCTTTGTTTCCAGCTAATTGTTCTTGCTGTGTTCGCTGGTCTTATAGGAGAGTGAGGGGATAAGCCTTGCTTTCCTGTCTTGAGGCTTTTCTCTCTTGATCTATTGAAATTCAGACTTGAGGGCCCCCTTTAGAGAACAAAGAGGCGCCCCCCACACCATGGATGTGGATTGGGGAGAGATGTAGCCTCTCAGGCTAGCAATTTGGAGTCATTTGAGAAAACCAGTACTTTTAATTTCATTTGGAAATGGTAAGCCTGAGTCAGTACAGTTTTCATACTGCTGATGTCTTGCTTTTGAATTCAGACCTACCTGGGCAGGTCCAGTGTGTTCTGCTACGGGTTGGTTCCAAGGTGTGTAATTTCAGTGGAATGACATTGTGCAACTATGTAGCTTTGACGTTATGGAAGAGACATTGTAAGTCACTGTTTTGACATTGGAACAATGTAGTTGTAGTCTTAGCATCGGGTAAAGACTGGTGTCCTAAGTGAGTACATCCTCAGGACAGCTACTCTTCAATGTTTCAATGCTAGCAGTGTTCCTGTGGGAAGGAGAGGAGAATTCAGGTGTGCCACACAGTGCAGATTCTGGTAAGAATTGCATAACCCCAGTTGGCAGGGCTCACAAAATGTTTTCTATATCTTATAGCTATTTCATTACAGTTTGTTTCCAGGAGCAAGCATTAGTTATGGATGTATAATTACAGCTATGCATGTAATTAACTGCATTATCAGTATTAGCCAAGGGGAAAGAGAGTTGTGGGTTCTCAATATGGTAGTCCCTGTGTGTTGTCATTTCATATGCACACTACATGAGACAAGAGGCAGTAAAAGAGTAGCCTTGGGAGAAAAGTATCTTAAAAATTTAATATGGATCACTAAATGGTTTGGATTGGAAGGGACCTGTAAAGACTGTCTAGTCCAACCTCCAGGTTGTATTGTTTTGTCAAAAGTAGTACCACTGAAAAAAGAGTTAATCAGTTGTAATAGTGTTAGCTTGTGAGAGCTGCAGCAAGATCTGTTAATTCACAGTATTTATAGAAAAGGAAAGGTAAGTCTGGTATGGTCAGTGTGGACACTTGGTATTTACCCATCTTATGGAGAAGTTCAAAGTGGGAGCAAGGCATGGTTGTGTTCTGTATTGATAAAGAAAACCTGAAGCTGTTAGAAACTTAGAGGTTGTTTTGAGCATCTTCTCAATGTTAATTTAAAAATCCAAGGGTAGACAGTAGGCAGAATGCAGACATAAAGGGATATATTTGCAATGTACTTTCTGAATTAAAGCTGTGGAGTTACCTTCTCTAGGGACAGCATGGACGGTATGTATTAGCAGTGGGAACTCTTGTTCTCTCCTACTGTTTTTCAGATTGTAACATGAAGTTCGTGCTGTAGCTGTAGTGCCTTGGTGAGATAATTCAGCCAGACTGGGCAGAAAAGATCTGCAATTAATTTTTTTCAGATACAGGCAGAACTGAACTGCTCCATCTACCGAATAATGGTAGAGGACTTCCCACCAAACATTGGAAAAAGCTCAGGGTGGGTCCTTTTAGGTCTGACTGTGCAGTATTTGTATTGAATACATCTATGTATCAGGTGTAGGTAGAAATTCTCAACCTCTTTTAGTATATGCTAAAGGCAAAGAAAGTGTTTAATGGTTGCATTCAGTTTGAGATATCTGTTATTGTTTGTTTTCATTTTTTAATCTGATGGTAGCATAAAGCCTCAAACAGAGCCAAAGGAGATTTTTTAGAAGGCACTTCGTCAATGGATATGAACAAAGATGATTTTAATACATTACTGAACAACTGACACAAGCTCTTAAAGGAGTGCACATAGGGACTCCCTGGAAACATCTAGATTTCATGAGGGAAGGACCGCCTCCGTCTTTCCTCACTGAATTAGGAATTCTGTTGTAGTTATTAGGAATTCAGTTTTAATAATTCTGTAGGCAGCAGTTCTGCATCGTGAGCAGCAGTTGCTTCATGTTACTAAAGGTTGTCCATAGATGAGAGATCATGAAGTAACAATATGATTTAGTTGACAAGTACTAATCCTTGATGTTCTCCGTAATTTTCTGTTTTGTATTCATACTGATTTCACATTGGGATGTCTACATTTGGAAGGGGGGAAAAAAGCTGATAGTTTGGGGGTTTCTATGTGTGTGTTTGGATTTTTTTTTGTTCATTTTGTTTGTTTCAAAAGAAGAACTTAATCTGTAACTTTTTGCTGGCTTTATGGAGAAAGCTGTGCAGGTGGTTATCTTAGTCTCATACAAAGAAATTTAATAATAATTTGCCATAATATTTCCAATAAAAATGTTAACCAAATAATTCTGAACAGCTGTCATAACTCGGTTTCTCCTACTAACATAACACCATTCAGTTTAGTGGTGTTAAACCTCTAGAGTTTGGCCTTTTGAAGAAGGAGAATTATCTCAGTTACACAGTGCTGTAAATGTTGATTCTTCAGTTGTGACCAGTGTGTAACCTCTGTGCAGAGAATTAGTCCATATGTTCACAGTCCAGGACATAAACTTTTGAATGAAAAAATGAGATCAAAGAAAGGAAGACTCCTTCCTTGAGTTGTGTAAGAAATTGATGCAGACTTAAAATATGTAAAGTTACTTTCTTCCTTTCTGAGGTCCAACACTGGCCTTTGGTTACTTCTAGTCCCATTGAGGAATTCAGGAAATCAGTGAAAGCTGAGGGTGATATATGTGATAATTTCAAAGGCTTTTTTTATTTGCTGAACAGTCTGGATACCATAAGGGAAGAAGCTGTCTGCTTCTTTCCCACTGGTCTGCTCCTAGAGCAGAAAGAGTGTATTTGGGAAGAGAAGGAGCTTCTCTCAGTTAGTGTTAATAGAGCAGCTATGTCTTAAGAGCAGCTGTTTCCCCGTTGTTACCGTTGTAGACAAAGAGATTGGGTTGCTGAAACATTTGCATAAAATAATGTGTCTTTCTGCAGTAAATCTTTTAAAGGATTTCTGACAAAAAAAATAGTATATTTCAGCAGTTGTCGATGGCTTGCCTTGTGCAATTGTCAGAAGAGGAGCAAGACTGTATTGGGAAGAACCAGCAGAAGTTTGTAGCATTTGGCCTCACCATTTTCTTCTGCAGAAACAGAGTAGAAATACTAGAATGTTGTTTACATCTGTGGGTATATGGATGCACAGTGTAATGTGTTTTCCTTCTTTTCTGCAGACCATTTTTATGTACGTAGGAGGAGCAGGTGCTCATTGCCAGTGAAAGCCATTGTATGTTACCTGCCCTTTTGGAAGAGAAATTTTGTGTGTTTTTATTTAAAAACTGCCAGTGCCAGCGGCACATTTTTTTTATTGTTCTCATTTTAAAACCCATATCTTGGACTTCCTTATGTCCTCTTACAAAAAAAGAGATTGTTCAGTTTCAGACTCTTTGTTGGAACTGTACTGTTAGGAGCCTTCCTGGCCTCTGGCACTATCAACAGAAAATGCTGCTCATGAAAGAATGGAGTATAGTTTCGGAAGGGCGACTGGGGAGGGGGAGGATACCAAGACTGGTAGTGAAAGGCGAACCTTGGCATCGCAAAGAAATGGCAGAAAAAACATTCATGTTCCTTGAAGCTTTTGACAATGGTACAATAATGTTGATTGAAGGAGGAGAGAAGAGAAATAAAGCAAGTAGAAGGGGAAAGCATTAGCAGGCCCCAAAAGGGGAGGGGAAGGTATTGTCAAGTTTATTAAGGCCTTGTTTTTTTTTTTTCCAAGATAGGCCCGAAAGAGGACTTGGTAGTGATCTCTGGCATTTTAGTTCAGTGATACGTAATTATGTATTTGGGGTTTCTCCTCACAAAAAGCCACATAAGCTTAGTCTGCCAGAGGTATAGAAACTTGAGTTCGAGTATTGCTGGGCTGTTGTATAGATTACAACTGACTGAAGAGTGGAAGAGTGGTACATAATGGCACATTCATTAGGTAAATATTCCTGAGTAACACTCAGTCCTCCACAGCTTTAACACGTGCTTATTTTTATATAATATATTGTCCAACTGGGTGCAAAATCACTAGATGATGGCATGGCAGGACCATAACATGTTTGTAAACACCCTTTGCATCCTCTGAGGTGAACGATGAAGCCTTGTTGCATCTTGGATTGTCCTGCGGATCAGGAGCCATACAAACTGGGTGCTGTTTCAGAACTGTCACTGGACTCTCTCATTTCTTTTCTTACTATTTTTTACTTCTCCACCCTTTCTGTCTGCTGTTGCAGAACCTCTTTGAGTCCTCAGCAGACAGCATTATGGGTTGTCTACCGTAAGGCTGAAGTGGGAGTAAGGAAACTCTTGAGCTAGGAAGCTCTTGAGCTTTTAAGGCCAATCCTAGATTACTCTGGGTCTTTTAAGGTGGGTGAGTGGGTGTGAAGACAGGAAAGATTCTTATTCCCATTAAATTACAATTAAATATTCACTTAAGCTTAGATTTTGTAATCCTGTTGATTCTGCACAAATCAAGACAGATATGGGTCATAATCTTTTTTGCAGTAAAGGTCTGAATAATGATGGAGAAAATAAAGGCACAGGTCAGATCAGCTGAGTGGGAAGCACCCATCTTGTGCAGCTATTCTTCTGACAATAGCTACTTTCTGAACTGCTTGGAAAGTCTTCCTATGAAGATTTTTGCTATTTAGGCAACAAAAGATTGTAATTTGCATTCAGGAAGCATTCTTTTAATCAAAATATTTAGCTTTTATATCCATGCACACACATGCTTGTGTGCAAAACAGCACAATAGAGTGCTTATTTTTTAATGGTTGTGAACATCAAGAAACTAGCCATTAAACTAGATGGAAATTGAGTTCCTGCAAATTTAATGGCAACTGTGATTGGCTAGAAGACACAGGCATATGGCTGTGTTCTTTATCCAAAGAATCTGAAGTCTGCTGGATTAATGGTGTTCATCTCATTTCACTGCCCCCTGACCCTGAGAATTTTGTATAAGTAATAAATTAAGCCACCAGTGGATTATTTGCTGTTCATTTCAGAATTACATTATGCTACAAAAATTGTGATGTCTGTCTCATAGCAAGGATGAGCATTATGCTACAGCACTTGGGTGTCTTGGTTGTGTAGTGAGGCACAGAGTCAAAACCAGGCTGCTCTTTGTTCTGTAAACACACCTCTGGCTTGCTGTTGGAGCATGATTGCTTGAATTTTATTGCTGCTCTTAGAAAATGTTGGGTTTTGTTTCCTAAGTATGTGTTGGAGGGTCCCCTTTTAAGGGGATTGAACATTTTTGTAATTAAGGAATCATAGTGGATTTTCTTGAAAACTAAAAGTAAATGGCATTAAACAGTTCTTCATGCTGTTCTGACTTCTGCTTTAGAAAAGGATGCTAGATATCAGGGTAATAGGTAACACATCTGAAAATTTTCTCTAAATGTTGCTGTAAGACCTGTGGAAATGGGTGGATCTCCAGAATATTATAAGAGAATAAAGTTTTATTGCTTGCTGTAAAGCTACTGGTGGAAGGAGTAGTTACACTAAAGCAAGATGAAGTTTAAATTTAAACCAGCCTGTCTGTGCTGGTCTATGTAAGTAGATCCATGTAGGTATACTACTTCTGAAATAAGCACCTTTTTTAGAAGACCTTGGAGAGGAAAGGCAGTGAATTACTGTGTAGATTAGTTGAGGGGCTTTTGGGCAAACTTAGATTCTTTTCTTACACTTACTCCTGAAGAGAAGCCACACTGACTTAAGCGTGTAGCATTTTCCTTTAACTGCAAATTTTACCATGGAGGAAAGCAAAATTAGGAGAAAGAAAGAAGCGTTTGCAGATATAATTTGTTGTCCTGACTATTCTGGCAGTTCTAAATATCAGCAGCATGTGGCGAGTTACTGGCAGGCCCTTCACGTAAAGTAGAGCTCCAGCAGCGTGGCTGCCAGTGAAGCCAACATCTTACTAATAACTGACTAATTGTTTCTGTCACACCTGCACAGCCTTTCTATCTCTCCGAAACACATTAGCATTCATGAGAAGTTACTGAACCATGATGAATCACAAACACATTTTAAGTAATTCTTTTGTGATTCTCCTTGGGCCAAGTACACCTCTTATTTTTTTAGTCAGAGAACTGAAAATCAGAGAAATGAAACCAGCTTTGTGTATTCAAACTTAACTTTTAATGGGGACTTTGTATTCCCACTTGTCACTTTTTACCTCTGAGCTTCATCATGTGATTAGATTAAAAAGCTCTGGTCTGTGCTGTTTTTATTAGTGCAGTAATATGGCTAGATTGCCTAATGTGACACATTAATTGTGAAGCTTTGGATACCAGTTCTGCCACCTCCCCGGGTGTTCATCCAGTTAACAGCCAGTTTCCACAGAGGGCTGTGTCCATCTCAGTATTGCTCATTGAGTCAGATGATGGTTACTTGAACTGCATGGGAACTCCACGAGCCTTTTCCATATGAGAGTGCCTGTGCTATTCCAGGATCTTGCTGTGATATCACCAGTACATGCCTGCCAAGCGCTTAGTTTGATTTACTGTTCTCATTTTCTATGTAGACTTAGGCAATCATGAAAGGAATGATTAAATTGGAGTGGGAATGACTATGCAAATAACTGATGGAAGCATACAGCACAGCAGCAGCTGTAAAGTTTTTAGCTTCAGTTATTTATTTGAAAAGTTCAGTAATGATAATGTTGATCAAAAATTCTGTGTTGTGCTGGGGCTGGAAGATCTTGTGCAATGAAGTGGAAGTATTAACTGAAATCATGCATAAAAGAGAACCTTGTGTGTAATTGATATTTCCAGGATTCGAAGCCAAAGCTTTAGGATGGATTTCTGCTGGCAAGGTGTTGTATTAGGTGTGGAGAGCAAGAAGATCTGCTAGTTCAAAAGTTCCTGCCACACTCTGAATTTTTAGCTTGGTACCCTTAGAAACAGCAACAGATTCTGTTGCTCCTGTGGGACCTCTGTCTCCTCATTTTATCTCTGTGTTAGCTTTTAAATTGTCAGCTGATTCAAACCAAGTCAGCAGAGCAATAGAGGTCCCAAAGATACAAAGTTCAGACAGGTTTTTTGAGAGAAGGAAACTGGATGGAGCAGAAACTGGAAGGAAAGATTCTGGTGTGAACGTAGTTAAACAGCTAGAAACCTGCACCAGGAATTCAGATGAGTTTGCCTTAGCCCTGCTGCTCACATGGAAGCTCTTTGCTCTCTTTGGTTAGACAAATGTATGAGACAATTAATCTCTTACTTCTTTAAGGAAAAATGAAATGAAAGGCCTAAAAGCCAAAACTTGTACTAAACCCAGATTGTCATCTCATAACTGACATGACTTCTAGTCTGAAACATGCAGGGTGTGATTTTACTGTACGCAAAGTCTTGTTGTCAGAGTAGTTGCAGAATCTTCTAGATAATTGTGATTCATGCTGCTCTAGCAATTTCATCAAAGAGTTTAAATAGAAATACTGGGAAGCACTTGCTTTAAACATTAAAGTCCTGTGCTGATCATACAATAAAAGAACAGAATTGGGAGTTAGTATTGCTAATGAAGGAAACTTAACAAAAACATAAAAAAAAAACCTGTGTGCCCATATGGAATAGTGCTGTGCAGATGGTAGAGAAATACAGATGAACAGTTATAAAATCTTGCTGTAACAGAGGACTCAACTAAAAAGAAACTTCTTGCTGCCCAGTAAGGTTGGATTACAAATTAGTTTTATGTGTTCGATAGGGAGTTGTGTGGAGCTTAAAAACATCTTAAAAGCACAAATCTGTGTTGGTAACTTTTACTGTAACTGTAAAGTCCACAGGCTGTTTTTTGTCTCTTTATAAATACTTTAAATTCTGCAGGGGTGCAGAAGGGAAGAACGTGATGGTTAATGAAAATAAGGTGTTAATTGTTTCCAAATGCTGGCTTGCTCATTAAGTAGAATTTATCTCCAGTTGGAGGAGCCAGGTAAATTCAGGTGGCCAGTGACTAATGAGGCACCAAGTCTGGTGAGGTCTTCTTGGAGCTTGTCTGATAGCAGCTTCTACTATGGCTTTCCTCAGACCTCAGTTGGTTGCTTAGTCCTTCCTTTTGACCTGCACCTAGCAAAGGGCCTTACCAGGCTGACTTTTTCAGGTGGTGCTGGGAGAAAAAACTTGGGAGTTTTGTTATTCCTCCTGGCCAATAGTGCCTTTACTTGTTTTTGATACCTGTTCACAGATGAAATGAATAGGTGCTGTAAGTCAGCATCTTTTAAATTTTTTTGAATAATTATTTCCCCTCCCCATGTTTAGCATAAATTCCCTCTTCACTTTGAGCACAGCGCGGTCCCTCGAATCTATTTGTCTTCCCATTCTAAAACTTAGATTAATTATGTACCTTTTTTTGGTGATACTGTTATAGTCTAAGACCTTGTGGTGTCAAACTCGTGGACTGTTATGAGGTACATCTGCCAGTGGAATTATAGCTGTCACTGCTGGTTGTGTTTTAGTCCACTCCGGTCCTGGCTACCTTTTTTTGCTCTAGTCTGTGAGGTTTTGGTCTTTTCTGCAGTAAGGGTTTGAATTCTCACATGTCTATTTCATTTACAGATCTTAAAGTTAGATTATTTTCAAAGTCCTTTTTGAGAAGGAATGTGTGGGAATGTGTGTATTAACCATTAAAAATGTTAGTCCTCTGGGAACTACATTGTTTTACAGTTTGTGTTCTTACCTTCTGATATTTTTAACTAGGCCATGCGTTCCTTTCTTTCCTTCCCTCTCTCCCACCTCAGGGAGCACTATTTGAGGTGAACTTTATTCCTTTAGGATTTTGAATCCCAGTTAGAGCAGGATAATTCATCTTTTACAGGCGTTAATTCTGCTTCTATAGCAGTCCTGAATATTATATGCCTCTTCTGGGTTTGTGGGTTAATGATAATTTAATGGAATTATTTTCAGCTGCTGTCTATTCCCTTTAAATCCTATACTGTGCTGTGCTAAGCTAATGAAACACAGCTATTGTGGTGTACTTGGCTGCTCTGCTTACTAAAGGCTCTCATAATGTAGAACACACCAACTAAAAGAGATTTTCCTGTCTATAGCACATGAAAGTTTGTAAAAGGCTGCAAGATTTTTTTTTTTGCCCTTCTAAATACATTTGTTTTGCTTAGTCTTTTGCCACTTCCTTCCATTTGGAATTTACTTATTTCTTATGTGTCTTGGTTTTAAGTTAAAAAGATAAAATCTTAAAGTCGATTGGTGATGGTATGGAAGGAAGGAGACTGAAGCCTCTGGTGTGCTGGTTCACCTTTCACTAAGGCAGATGCAGCCTGAGCATCTCTTACATGTTTTAAGAACCATATGCTCAGGATGGTGGAATTTGTGTTGGTTCTTTTACATATTGCACCTGGATGATGTGTTTCAGGATATTTGTGGTGGTCAAACTCTTGGCAGCTTATTGCAACAAGAATCACTGTGCTCCTGGGGCTGGACTGCTTTCCATATAATCTAAAAATGCCCACCTACTTGAAGAGGATGCAGGATTCAACTTGAAGTCAGCAAAATGACTTCACTGCTGTATCATGTAGGAGGAGAGGATTCACTGCAAGGGAGGCAACATATGTTTAAACTTAAATATCATATAATTAGCCAAACTGACAAAGGAAACTGTGAACAATATAAGGAATATGTATTAAGTCCATTTTATAGAGTTTCCCAGTGTGAGAACCCCCACTTCAATATTAATCTTTTAAAAACATTCTTATTCTACTAATGTATATGTCTGACTTTGTCAGCAGTAGTTGCAGCTTTGTTTGCTCAGCTTCTTCCTCAGGTATGTTGATACACCTGTTGTGGTGGGGAATAAGCTCAGTCAGGGAACCCATCCAGGTTAAAAATAAATTGTTTGCTTTTCTTCAGCTTATTTTTTGCTCACTGGAGGCTTGGATCAGTTCCCCATGTCACACCACAAATGGTTTGCCTAATGGGACTGAGGGTCTCTGCTAGAGGGAGGGGATAAAGCAGGAGAGAAGGGGAAAGAAAGGACATGAATGGAAAACTTGGACACTGAGAGAAAAAATGTCTCTGTAAATAGACCTTCAGGGGAGATCGTAGGCGTCGGTAAGGATATAGCAAACTTGTGAATGAGAGCAACATGCCACTCTTCCAGCTGTACATATTTTTAAATAATATTAACAGGTTTAACTGTGTGGGTATTCTTCATTATTTATGTGAAAAGATGGTTTTATTCTTGGCATGGCAGATCCTAGGAAGATCAACACCCTTTTTTTTTTTTTACTAAGGTATTATTCAAGCATATAGGCTGTTTTTCACCAAAATTAGCAAGAGGCTGTCACTGCCTTGAAGATACTGGCCTAACTGGGTAAGGTCGCACAAGAGACTAGGAGAGGAGCAGTGGCACGAAGAAGCAGTTTGGCCAAGTTTATTAAGTGGGTCAGAAGCTGAGTCAGTCACTGAGGCAGGTCTTCCATGTTTGTTAGACTTCCTATTCCTAGCCCTGTCACCCTGCCAATCTCTTTGGCTTTCTGCAGTAATCCCCTTCATCCCCTAGAGCTGAACCTAAAGCTGCTGACATGGGAGAGAGAAGGGAAGAAACAAGGGGGTTTGTTTATAAACTTTTCTCTGTGTAGGGTATGCTGTCTTGAAATTCCCTTGTTATGGATGTGACAGCCCTTTGTCGTATGTGTTTGTTCTGGCTGATGGTGCCAGTGCTTTGAGTACGCACATGCAAGGTCTTGGGATGAAAATCCTTCAGCAGGGTGATCAGTTACATGCACTGACTGAGAACACCTCTGTTGCCTGACTTAAACACCTTGCTATATTAGTGTTTGAACCAGGCTAGCTATCAAATCCTTCTATCCTTAGTGCAAACTGTACCACAGGAGTGCATGTTACCAATCTTTTGTTCTGTAGCCAGATTTAGGAGGAAACAGTGATTTGTGCATCCTACAGTAAGTGTTGCTACCATAATAAATTTTTATGCTTGTTTGCATCATTTTTTAATGCAAAAAAAGCCAATTAATTATCTGAAACTTTTCAAACTTTCTTTGCTTTCATATGGTTTCAGTGGAATCTCCTTGTCTGTGTGTGAGGTGCTGTGAGGAGACAGTGCTGTTTGAGTAGGTTTGTGTTGGACGTTCACACTTCGTTGTAAGAGGGTTTCTTCTCTGTCTAGAAGAGTTTGACACAGCAACTGTTATGTGCTGAAGAGCTGGAAAAAGCTTTGCAAAAGTCTGGGAAGCAATTTACATTTGAAGGCTTACATGTAGCAGTGGCCTCTTTGGTGGTCATGTACCACCTTATTCTTTAGAGTAATGACATTGCTTATGAATCACACTTTCATATGGGTCTAATTTGTTTATTAACTGCACTCTGCTGTCATCTCTCAGAAAAATCATATTATTTCTGAGGTTACTCAGAAAACTGGCACAGTGAAGTGTTTTATGGAAAAACAAAAGAAAAAAACCCACCCTGTACAGTTGCCAGGAGTGTATCTGCTGTCCTTTTCACTTGGAGTACCACCAAACTGAAGAAAAACTAGTCTCCTATCAAGTAAAGAAAACAAACAAACAATGTCTCATTCTCTCCTATGTTTTTAAGTGAGGAGAAAGGGAGAAAGAAATTTGAATACTGGTGTAGGTTGAGGATTTCAGAGACGGGAAAAAGATACTTAATGAAACAAAACCTCATTTGTATGAAGTCCATCTGTGACAGCACTGTTTTTACACTCCCAAAGGAAGTCTTGTCTAGTTCTCTCACAAACTTTGTAAAGAAATGTGACATGTTGGACCTCTAGTAATGAATGAACTCCCAAGACTGAGAGGTTGGCCATAAAAATTACTTATACTTTTTTTTCCTAACTGCATAACTATTTGTATCACTGAACAGCTGATACTGAATTCCTTCGTCATCTGCCTTCATCAGATGGGTCTCCTGAATAGCCATATTGATTGTTCTAGCAGTTTTATAAAGCAGGGTTTCTCTAGTCTGTCTTTCTACCATTACATCAGCTTCAACTGCAATTTCTTACAACAGCTCTGCCTTGAGTTTATATTCTAAGTATCAGGTTTCTGCAGTTTTCTGTCATCATCTTAAGCTCTTTTCAGGTTACTTAAGGCATCCTTCATGCTTCTGCTCACTGTACTAATAATGATTCCAAACTTGTCATTTTTTGTTTCATCTTCAGTTTGGCTTTCTCTGTGCTAATTCTGTGTCTAAAATGCCTTACCGATATTCTGCTCCACCACACTTGCCCACATGTCAGCAAATCTGTAGCAAGAACTCTAGCTCAGAGGTGCTGACAGGAAGCAATCAAATTCAAAACACAATCAAAATATTCCTCATTCATCACTGGCTTCTTGCTGCATCTTGTCTATTCCTTTTTGTCATTTAGATTGTCAGTTTCTTAAAGCAGAAGACAATTTTCTTTGCAACTTGAATAACACTGAGCACTTTGCAGGTACTTAATAAATAAGAAATCAAATAGTTTATATCCATGTAATAGCCTGTTTTTACACAAATCACATAGACTTGTCTTTTATATTGCCTGTCCCTATTTTTTATTCACCTTGCAAAGCATCATTTACACAATGCAGTCTAGCACTGGAACAACGCTTTGGATCAGACTTAAAGATAGATCTTATAGTTCTATGGTGATTTTTTGGTCATGCTACGGGGTTTTTTTTGTTGTTTTGATTGGGATTTTTTGCGTTTTTTGTTTGTTTGTTTGGGGTATTTTGGTGGTTTTTGTTTTGGCTATTTGGTGTTTTTTGATTTTGGGATTTGTTTGTTTGCTGGGTTTTTTTATTGATTATGCCATTGAGGTTAAAGATATGTTATTGTTCCAGTGGTGCTTGGATGGCACCTTGTATTACATAGCTCTTAAAATTATGAAGACATCTGCTCAGTGTGGATAAACTTTGTCCCTTCAGGATAGTTGTTGTTGGGGAACTGACTGATCTTTTTACCCTTATCTTCTGTATAGCTCTGAATCCAGCCATTACTAGGCATTTCTGCTGTTTTCTAATTTAGTTGCTATTGCTGTCTGCCTTTTCCTTTTGCTGGAGCCTGTGTCAAAAGCATTATTGTAAAAAGCCTCTGCGGAGGAACGTCAGTCCACACTGAACTGGGAACTTATTAGGACACTACAACTACATCCAAGTTGTGTGGCAGGTGAGTATCATGGTCACATCTTGACTGACCTTTGCAAAACTGATCCCATCTTTCCTCCAATCTGAATTTTCTTCTAGTAGTTTAGCCTCAGGAGGTGATGGCCTTATCTCACAGACTGAAGGTGAAATCACAGTGTCACTTGAGCTTAGATAGACAATCTTTAGGTGAAGAACTAGCCAAAGTTTTTAAGAGGCATCTGTCTGTGCCTTGTCAGTCCACCTGTGCTAATGGCTATTTCATCCCATATGAATTTTCTGTATTTCCTCACCACATACACCATTTGAACTCTGGAGGACTGTGTTTCAAATGCCATCTCTTTTGGTTGGGGAAGAAGGGCTGTTTTGTTCTTGCAGTGGGATTGTAGTTCATTTTGTACCTCTTGGTGTATCACAAGTATTTGCAGATACTTTGTATTTTGTGCAGTGAACAGTCCTAGTTGGGTCAGCTACATGTTATTCTGTATACACTCCATGAGCTGTGTTACTCGTCAGTGTTTCACAACAGTTTTAATAGATATTGCAGGCATATGATGGAAATAAAGAATCTGTTTCTCTGAGTTATTATCTTGTATATATTGAATTAAATTACATATGCTTATTCTCATTTCACGTCAGATTTTGTTCACAGGTATGTTTAATAGGAACAAGGTGAATGCATTTCATGTCACATTTATATTGCTTGCATGTTTGGTGGGGAGTTGTATCTCTTTGACTTTTCCAACCAAAGTAATTGTCATGGCAACAATTAAAGTTCAACCTCATACATGACAGGAGAAGATGCTGAGTTTTGTTTCTTGCTCCTGGAGTTTTATTTTGCTCCTAAATTTATATCACGGTTCCATTCAAATACTGATTTTGCTTTTGTAATCTCTGTTTTTTGAATGCTTCTGGTTTACATGATTACCTACTAGTTTTTTATTGATTTAGTAGCCAATGCTGTCTGAGAGGGGCACTGTGAGAATAAATGCATGAAGAGAGTAGTCAAGCATTTAGTTCTGTAGTAATGACCCATATAAGAATTTAGATGGAAAAAGATTATTTGCATGTATGCCGTCAAAATATTCAGGAATTCTGTGACTTCATGAACAGGATAGAGTACTTAGATAATTGAGCTGTAGCAAAAAAAGCAATTACATAGCTACGGAATATTTTACTGGTGTTCGGAATAAATTTGCAATTTCAAATACAGTATTTGACTGAATACCATACATCTATGATTACACGTTTGTGTCTTCAAAAGATGTACACTGATGTTTGGGAGATCTAGCGTGAAATAGCAAGTAAATAACAAATTACTGATGATGTGTTTTAGAATGCCTTTAAGTTAATAAGAGAGATTTATTTAAATTAGAGGATACTTCATAGAACACTGCTCTCTGTTCTAGATTACAAATCTCTGCTATTTAAATATTTTTCTGTGGGGGTTGTTGATAGGAGTAGGAGTAGATGCATTTCTAGTTTCATCTGTATCCTTGAATCAACTATGAAAAAGGGTGGGTTCTTATTTTAACTGACTTAAGCTAAAATCTTAGTGGAAACACGGTTTTTATAGTCTTCTGCTTCCACACCTTATTTTAATAAGTGATTTACTTTCATTAGTTGACGATATTGGGAATGTAGATTTTTCCGAGCGAGACCAAGACTTCAAATACTGACCTGCTGTGCATTATTTCCTGCCACTTTTAATAACTGAGCCTCCTTGCCTTCCCCTCCACCTTTGGCCACTGACCCATTTTCCCCCTTGGATAGGGCTGGGCAGCTTTCTGTTTCCCTTTTTGTGTGACCAGCGACGAAGCCTGGTAGAACTTGCTTGCTTGGTTTCAGGTCTCATCTCATCTGTGACTGCTGATGCTGGCTCCTTCTAAGGTCCACCTTGCTGTAATAAGGTAGTGGGTGGGTTAGGTGGGGTGGTTGCCAGGGGGCTGCATGCAAGACCTGACCTTCGCTGTGGAGTAGTGGCTGTTGTGGGAAGATGAGTTTAGGAGGAAGTACACCTCCAGCTGTGGTTGTGCACTCCCAGCTGTTCAGAACTGCAAGACAGAGTCCTCCTGCGTTTTACAAATAAGTTTATAAGCTGGTGTTTGCCCCTCGTACAGAGAAAATTGGGTTGTCTTGGTGAAGATGTATGACATTTATATATGTGAAGAAGCTTTGCCCACAGAAGCACATAAGAGTCAGCCTACTTCTTATGCCCTCAAAAAACCTTCAGCAAGACATCACTGAATCTCAAAAAGTTTGTGAGGGAGGCACGTTTCATTTGTCTGAAATTAAAACATCTACATGAAATTAAATATAACAAGCTATATCAACTCATCTGTAGGCAATGATTGATCTTGACACTGGTAGATAAGATGTCAATATGAAATCTTCCTTTTGGACTTAAGGAACGATAAAATAGAGTGATCTGGTTGAGACCATATTTGAAACTGGTTTTTGCTACAAGCTCAAAAATAAATATTTAATTTTCAGTAGATGGAAAACATTGAGTCTGAAATTCAGGACATCTGAACTCTGTTACTTAAGGGTATGTAAATGGGGTATTGGTGTGTTATAGGGGAATGTATAGATCACAAGTAACTCATCAGTAATCTCCGTCTTTTATGCTAAGTATAAGATAGTTTATCTTCTTTGAGAAAGCTGCCTGTGCATTTAGCATATGCTGAGGGTTTGTCTACACAGGAGCACTTGAAAGAATTAATCCAGATAAGATATGCTTTGGAAGTGGATTAAATTATATAGTACTCTTATACAAGGACATCTAAGCAGAATTTAAGTGGCTTTAATTTTAGTTTCTTTACTTCCTCAGTTAAGTACATTAAATCAACTTAAAGGCATTTAAATTTTACTCAGATGCCTATAGAAGTTTAACGTAATCTTATTAACCTGCTTCTAGTAAAGTTTATCTGCATTTGCTTTCTTTTTTTTCTTGTAGGCAAATTGGAGGAATGTTCAAACAAGTAGTAGTCAAGATTAGCCAGTTCAGTGTAAATTCAAAGTTTTTACTTCTTGTGCACTAACATTTTCAGGTTGACCAACTCTGTCTCTCCACTTACTGATATTACCTAACTCTGTCTTTTGGTTATCACATCCCTCATTTACAAATTATCAGTAATGATTTTGATATCCTCAAGGTGACTAAGAGCCTTCTGTATGAGAAATGCTAAGTAATGGCTGTGGTGGTATTTGATTAACATCCAGATGGAAATGTAAAGTTTGTCTTTTGCCTTGTTCATTACTATAAAGGTGAAGGTGGAATTGGGGAAAATTATTGATTTACAGGAATTTTAGCCATGAATATAGTTCTTTTTCTGTGAAATTATGACAGACACAAACAAACTGTTGTTCTGATGTTACGCAGAGTTCAGGCACCTACATCTGCTTTTGGTGCCCCTGGCTTAGTATACTTGTGTGAGATAAAATGTTGTTCAATCTTTTGTAGAGTCTAAGATGAGGGATGTATACACGCATTAATCAACAGATAGTAAATAGGGGGTGGGGTTTATCCTTTACAGAAGTGGAGACAAAATGTGAGAGTAACTTTGCTCTGACTGACCAGTACCTAACATTGTAGAAGTGGGTTTGCAAAATGGCAGCAGCAACTTTGGACCTTTCAAAATTCACGGGGTTTTTTTGTTTGTTTGTTTTTGGTTTGTTTTTTTTTTTTCTCATTGTTTAAGGCCTGATATAAATCCAGTGACATGGGGTACTTGAGAATAGTAAATATTGTTATGCACAAATAAGAAGGAATGGCTTGAAAGTTTAATGACAAATTACTCGTGTTGGCATTGCAGTGTGAGGGCTGTATAATGCTGCTATATGAGGAGACAGACAGTGATTGTAAGTGCTCCTTCTGAATATGCAGAATGGTGATCTGTGGTATGCGTTTTTCCTGTACACAGCAGCATCTAGCAGTGGGCAGTTGTAACCTCTAATCTGAATTGGCAAATGATGCCTTTACACTCAAATCCATAAGAAACCAACCTTTTCCTCTCCCACCCACAGCCCCATTGAGAAGTGAAATGTACTGAGATGCAAAAAGTATGTCAAATATGCATTTAAATGCTTTGCTTCTCTGACGTTTCATTTGATATGAGCTACATGTGACTTTGAAGCATAATAGCACATTGTCCTAAACTGATGGAGTTAGTCAGTGTTTGATCTTTTCAACTGAACAAATGTATTGTTTTAATGCTTTTTAATGACCTTTTAAACAGGAGAATTGACTTTATATATTTTTAAAAAGAGACCAGGATATAGCTGTGGCTTCTTTTTCCTTTTGGGTTTATAGCAGTATGTCAACAGCAAAGTAATCACAGAATATTCTGAATTGGAAGGGATTCACAGAGATCATTGAGTCTGAAAGTTGTCAACAGCTTTGGAAATGAAGATCCTTAAAATACATATATTCTAGTGATGGTATTGGAGGAGTTGGAACTCTGTTGACCTGCTGATGTCCGCAGAATGTCTAGATGATGTACTTGAAAGGAAGAAAATCACATTCCTATGAATACAGCACAGGTGAGGGAGAAGGAAAGAATTCTAAGAGCATAGTTAGTAAGTAGTGATTTGGGCTAATAGCCTTTCTTGTCATCTTCTGGCAGCACTTTTGTGATACCAGGTTTTAAGTCATGAGGCATCAGGTGTGGGTACAGGTAAGTCAAATGATAACATGGTTTGAATATAAGTAGATCAAACATGCTAAGCCAGCATTTTTTAAATTCTGCTAAAATTAGCTCTGTGCAGATCTGTAGCTGATGTGAACTGGAGGTTCGATCTATTGGATAGCTCTGAAATAAGAATCTTACCCTAAGATTTTTTTTTAAATTAACCCTGCTTTTGCTTCCTGCTCTTCCAAATATGTTTTTGAAATAATGCTACATTTTGAGATAACAGATTGGCTATTATCCCTTGTGTATGATTCCTGGCTCTTCACAGTTAGGTAAGAGCATGAGCAAAATGTAAATTCTTTGGTAAGTTGGTAGAAGATACTATTTCATCACAATTGCTATTTAATTTTTGCAAAAGAACCTCCCACGCTGAATGTTCTTTTGAGTTATTTGGGGTTGATTTTTCATGAATAAAATTCTTAGTCATCTTCAGAATCTATGCAATATCTTAAAGAAATAAGGACTTTGCACATTTCAGTAGTTCATTGGTCTCCTTTTGTATCTCTTGATTCCTGCACTCCTTGCTCTGTATGTAAGACGCTGCCCTTATGACTGTAGCACTAGGCTTGAATTTGGGAGTTAAGTGGTGAAATCCTTCCCTCATGGAAACCAACAGCAAAGAAATTTAATTTTCTACCTTAAGTTCTGACAGTGACTTTCTGTGTGACCTTGGTATGAAGGTCTTACCAGGAGAATTTATACAAATAATCTGCACCTGGTTCTACAGGTGGGTTGCCACATGGCAAAGTTGCATATGAGTAAATGATGGCAGCTGATTTGTTCCTCCTTCTATGTGGCAGGATTCTTGAGAATGTGGGAGGTCTTTTATGTTTCGTCAAAATGTAGATAGTCTATCAAACCAAGATGCATGTTTACCTCAGAAAGAGTCTGTGCCTTGAACCTCTGCTCCTCAGCTGCACAGCTTACATCAGTTTATATCATGAACAATCTTGGATGAGTCATTTTGTGGAGGGGAGTAGAGTACTAGGATACTGTGCAAATTGTCCCTTGCTACAGTGAACAGAAGCCCATGGATGAGTCACAATACTTGTTTGTACCTGGGTAATGATATGTATTTCTCTATCCAATAGAATAGGCCGATAAACTGGAAAGTTTCAGGACGTCCTTATGAAGGATTTAGGGGTCACCAAAAGTTATCAGTGAAACCATCTCCTGTGGCTTTATTGCAATATCCACTCTTGATGCTATTCTAAAAGCCTGAGCTCATGAATCATAGAATACCCCCATAGGTAGGTACACCTTCCACTAGACCATGTTGCCCAAAGCCCTGTCCAACCTGGCCTTGAACACTACCAGAGATGGGGCATCCACAACTTCTCTGGACAACCTGTTCCAGTACATTACCACCCTCACAATAAAGATTTTTTTCCTAATGTCTAATCTAAACCTACTCTCAGTTTAAAGCCATTACTCCTTGTATTATCACTACATGCCCTGCACATCTTTCTTGTAGGCTGCCTTTAGGTACTGAAGGGCTGCTCTAAGGTCTCTCCAGAGCCTTCTGCAGGCTTAACAGCTCCAGCTCTCTCAGCCTGTCCTCATAGGAGAGATGCTCCTTCCCTCTGATCATCTTGTGGTCCTCCTCTGGACTTGCTTCAACAAATGTCCTTCCTGTGCTGAGTACCCCAGAACTGGATACAGCATTCCAGATGGGGTCTCATGAAAGGGCAGTATAGGGGCAGGATCACCTCCCTCGTTCTGCTGGCCATGCTGCTTTTGGTGCAACCTGGAGCACAGTTGGCTTTCTGTGCTGCAAGTCCACATGGCTTGATCATGTCAAGCTTCTCATTCTCCAGCATCCTCAGGTCCTTCTCCTCATGGCTGCTCTTTATCCATTTTCCACCCAGCATATATTTGTGCTTGGGATTGACCTGATCCAGGTGCAGAACCTTACATTTGGCTTTTTTAAACTTCATGAGGAGGCCCATCTCTCAAGCTTGTCCAGGTCCTAATGGATGTCATCCCTTCCCTCCAGTGTGTCAACCACACTACACAGCTTGGTATCATCAGCAAACTGGCTGTATGCACTCAATCTCACTGTTCATGTCACTGACAAAGATGTTAAACAGCGCTGGTCCTGGTACGGACCGCTGAGGAATGCCACTTGTCACTCCGCTCGCCACTCCACAATATCCAAGTGCTTTCCACTTGGACGTTTAGCTGTTGACTACAGCTCTTTGAGTGTGACCATGCAGACAATTCATTATTTGTGAGGTGGTCCATCCATGAAGTCCATGTCTCTCCAATGTAGAGACAAGGATGTCATGCAGGACAGTGTCAAATGCTTTGCACAAGTCCAGGTAGATAGTATCATGTGCTCTTTCCTTATCCACCAATGCTATAGCCCTGTCATAAAAGGCCACTAGATTTATCTGTCACAATTTGCCCTTATTGAAACCATATTGCCTGTCACCATTCAGGTCCTTTCTTTCCATGTGCTTTAGCATAGTTTCCAGGAGGATCTGCTCCATGATTTTACCAGGCACAAAGGTGAGACTGACTGGCTGGTAGTTCCCTAGCAGATTTGTTTCTCCTTTTCCAGTCTCCTTTCCCAGTTTTCTTAACTGGGAACTTCACTTGACTGGCATGACTTCTTGAATATGACGGATAGTGGCTTTCAGGTTCCTTAGGTGGTGTCAGACCTGATCATCTCCTACAGTGGGTGATTCTTCATTCTCCCAATCCCTGCCTTTGCCTTCTGCAACTTGGGTGGTGTGGCTGGAGCACTTGCTGGTGAAGACTGAGGCAAAAATGTCATTGAGTACCTCAGTCTTCTCCAAGACCTGGGCAATGAGATCTCCCATTTCTTTCTGTAGAGGGCCCACATTTACCCTAGTCTTCCTTTAGTCACCAATGTACCTATAGAATCTTTTATTGTTGCCCTCGGTGTCAGTGGCCAGATTTCATTCTATTAGGGCTTTAGCTTTCCACCTGATCGTAGCAGCTCAGGCAGTTTCTCTGTATCCTTCCTAGGCCACCTCTCCCCGCTTCCACCTCCATAGGTTTGCTTTTTCTGCTTGAGTTTTTCTAGGAGCTACATATTCATCCATGCAGACCTGCTGGCATTTTTTCCCGACTTCTTCACTGGCATTGCTCCTGAGCTTCCAAGAGGTAATCCTTGAATATCAACCAGCTCCTCATGGCCTGTCTTCCCTTTAGGGCTTTACCCCATGGTACTGTACGAAGCAGATCCCTGAAGAAACCACAGTCTGCTCTCCTGACATCCAGGGTAGTGAGCTTGCTGTGCGCTCTCCTTGCTGCCCCAAGGATGCTGAACTCTACCATTTCATGGTCACTGCAACCAAGGCTACTCTTGAGCTTCACATTCCACATCAGCCCTTCCTTGTTGATTAGACTATAGTCCAGCATAGCACCTCTCCTCATTGACTCCTCCAGCACTCGTGGAAGGAAGTTATCATCAATGCATTCCAGGAACCTCCTGGATTACTTATGCCCTGATGTGTTGTCCCGCCAGCAAATGTCAGGGTGGTTGAAGTCCATGAGGACCAGCACTTGTGAACATGAGGCTGTTCCTATCTGTGTGGAGAGGGCCTCCTCTGCTCAGTCTTTGGGTCAGGCAGCCTGTAGCAGACCCCCACTATATATATATAATGTCACCTGTCCCTGGCCTCCCTTTAATCCTGACTGAAAGTTCTCAGTTGGTTCCTCATCTATCCCCAGACAGACCTCCATGCACTCCAGCTGGTCACTGACATGACTCACCTCTGAGTCTTCCCTGCCTGCTCTTCCTGAAGAGCCTGTATCCTTCCATGCCAATACTCCAGTCAAAGGAGTCATCCCGCACATCTTTATGATGCCAGTGAGATCATAGCCCTGCAGACATGTGAATGTCTCCAACTCTTGTTTGTTCCGTGTGTGTGTGTGTGTGTGTGTATAGAGACATTTCAGTTGGGCCCCAAAAGCAGCCAGCTTACTGACTGGAGTGGCTGAAATCCCTTTGTGCTGCTCTTCAAGTGCTCTCCTTCTGACCTTCAATCCCTCTTCAGGCTCTCGACATCTCTTGCTGGCCCTGGCATCAAACTGATTTATGATTTGGGTGGATTGAGGTTCCCCTCCCCCAGCAGTTTTAGTTTAAAGCCCTGTTCACCAGCTTGGCAAGCCTGTGAGGCTAAATGATTGCATTAAAAAAAAAAGCTAGGTTTGTGGGAGTAGTAACTCTCATTAGTCTAATTGGTGTAGCTGGAGAAGGTAAACAATCTAAGTTGCAAAAAACTGTTTTCTTTCATGAAGAGCAAGCAGCAGACTTGAAAGCTAAATTCAAGTTGGAGAACACTTGCTTTGAACTTATTTAGTTCTGTATCAGTCTGACAGAAAACAATAGTTGGTATCTGCAGGTTGAAGAGCGTGATGATAAAGGAAAAGGCTATTATCTCCAGGAAGGAGTGAGTGAGTCAAATAACATATGGTCTGTAAAATGTGGAGACATGTTTTATAATGTGCAATAGAACTACTCTCTCTCAATCTCACCTTTTGTTATATATTAAAGCTATGATCTTAGATTTGTTTCTGAAAGGCTGGTGATGAGTTCTTTTTGTGGGGGTTGTTTTTTGTATTTGTTTTTTTTTTTTTTTAAGTCTCCAATGATAAATGGCTGTTTCTCTTAGGTTTTATTTGTTTTAATTGGTTACCCATGTGAATTTGCTCTGGTGCCTAGCAGTGTGCATTTAGCAATAATTAATTTAAAATTGCCGTGTAAAACTAGTTAATGAAACAATATCTATTTTTTTAAACAACAAGTTTAAATATTCACCTTAGTAGTGACAAGAGTGAATACCAGCTGAGAAAGGTAGTTCTTGATTTGTATTTAGATACTGGGGGTAGTAAACTTCAGGGTTAAATGCCTTTAGAATACACCTGTTACAAAAGGTAACAGTTGATTTGAAAAGGGCCTTTAGGAAAACTTAATGATTTTGAAGGTTGCTGCAGGTACATTTATTATTTGGTTAAGCCTCAAAAAAACCTCAGGAAGGTCCAGGTAACTGGGAGGGCATGCCTTAGTACTTTGTAATGCAGTGTGCCTATTATGAAGGGACATGTGCCATATTTGGGCTCTTTCCTATTGCATGGTTTGTATTCTGAGGTCACTCTTAAATCACTGAACTTCTTGAGTGGTTCACCTGTACTACATGCATGGGATGTTTAATTACTCTGTGAAATGCAGTTTTATTTTGGAAGTGGTGTGTTTCTTCTTAGACCCCTGCCTGATCTGCTAGTCTTATTGCTAAGGGTAATATCAAAGTTGTTTTGCCCTATGCTTCCATATGGAATATAAGGGAACTAATATGAACTATATTTGCTTCCTAGAGGAGAGAATGGAGCTGAGTAAGCTTAGTGAATAAAAGTTGAAATAAAATCACAGTGACTTAAAAGTGAATGTCCTTTTTTGATTAAAAACTTACTCATTTCAGTCTAAAATCATCTCTACTTTGAAGTGAGATTTCTTTTTATGATGTAACAGGGAAGTGTTATTCCATCTGATGACGTTATTTTACTGTTAGACTTTTCTTTGCAAACGAAAGGAAGAAAACCTTTTTTCTTTATATGAAAAGCCAGTTACTGTGTTATTGGGAAAAGGCTTTAATGACCCTAACTTACCTAATGAGGGCATTATCAAAAGAACCCCCTATTCACAGATTTATAGGGTGGTATTTCTTAGTCTGAATTGTCTTTGAAACTGCCATTTAATCTTAAATTCTTTGTAGTGAAGTAGTTGTTGAGTGGAGTTTTTGGTTGGGTTTGTGTTTTGTTTGTTTGTTTGTTTTTCTTTCAGGTCAATATGAAAATATTTCAGTTAGTTTTACTTTTGTTTTGACCACAGGAGACTTTTTTTTCCAAAGTCCCTGTAAAAAGTTTAGCTAATGATGTAGTTTGGGTGCTAATGTGAAGTTACTGGTTTGGATTTATCAGTAACCTTTAAAAGTAAGCATATGAATAAAAAAAGTTTCCGTCAAAAGTCCCAATTCTTAAATGCTGAAGTTGCAGGGGTTTTCTTTAAATTATAGAGAGGTTGGGTAGGGCTGGGACTGAATTTGTTTTATTTTCAGATTGTGGTATGTTAGTTTTATTTTAATGGCAGAGTCTGGAAGAGGCCAATTAATTGCTGTTGTGGTGTTAAGGCATGTCAGTGTTTGAAGAATTATGGAGTTTGTGTTGTGCTGGATTGGAGTGATGAGGTACAGATAACAGGCCACAGCTGTGGCCACAAATTAGGCCTCTCAATTTGATGCTGAAAGTATTGCATTAGAGTTGCTCTTCCAGGATTACCATGTGGAAAGTCTGATGAATAAAACCAGATCTGAAATAGGGAAGCTAGAAATGCATGGTGCTGCTGAATAAAAACCAAAACACCAACCTCTTGGGGCTTCATTCACGTAAAATGAGGGGGACCACTTTATTAAAGAAAGAGCAGTGCTCAGGAGCTCACTGGTCTTCAAGAACTTCCACTGTTTTTTGATTCTTAGTGGTTCTTTAAAGAACTAGGGTTCTCAGTGATTCCTTCCTGTTACAGCGAGCATCCGTTAGGGGAGGATGAGAGTTGTCGTCCCTCCCATGGTCTCACAGCACCTATCTATTGTTACATGGACTCCATCAAGAGTTGGGAGCATGAGGTTTACCAAGAGGTGTTTCTGGAAGGTGCATAAGCTTTAATCCAACCAAAGTACTGTGCAAAGGCCTTCCTATACAGGAAGGATCCACTGAGGAGGTAGAGCACCAGCTTCTGAATGCTTGTGGGCATGGGAAACTTCAACATATGGGTATTGTCCTTGCGTTCTGTGTAGCTACCCTCTTGCTGTGGGAATATTAATGCTCCAGGTATTTCCAGGCACAGGATAGGAGTAATGTAGTAATAGATCAGATCTGAATTCCGACAATAATTCTGAGCAGTGATAGTTTTATTAGCAGAAATGTTCAAAACAACCCCAAATGTACAGATCTGTCCTGTGCTTAGGACGACTAGCAGACATGCCCATAATCGGTTCACAGATGGTCCAAGAGCAAGAGTATGAACTGCGGTGGACTGGCTGAAGCTGTCACAGCTGTTTCATGGTTGTGAGTCCTATAAAGTTGTCTGGGGCATTAAGTTCTTATAAAACCAAGGGATAGCTCTGGCCAACCAAGAGCTGCATGCAAACTTTGATTATCCCACAAAAGCCCGCATAGGGCCAGAACCAAGAAGATGCCAAGTAATAAAAGACTGTGCAAAGTTTCCTCCTCCCCTTGCTCAAATGTTGCTATTCAATGAGTGTAGCTCTATCCTGACCCGCAACATCCCGTTCATTGTTTTTGTGCTAGGAGTTTCCTGAATGCTCCATGGAAAATGTGACACACTTTGTAATGTAGAACAAATATCTTCTGGAATGGGACTCAACCGAAAGGATAAACTCTGCATTGTGCCTTTAATCCAGATTTGCATTCCAGTGAAGAACTCAGGTGGGGGAAATGTCTGTAACATAAGATATTGAGATGTAAAGCCACACAGTTGCCTTGGATATGAGGGTTTATTTATGCACAACTCAGAATCGATAAGTCTCTGGCCTTTTCAAAGGATTCTTCCTTTTTTCTTGCTGATACTTTAATATTTTTCCAATGCATGTGGCATTTTAGTGGATTGACAGATGACCAACTGATGTTTTATGTACAGTAGCAGAGGCTATGTTACATTTGGGATGTAGTACTTTACTGTTTCCATCAGCCTACTTTTCTGACTTTCAAACTGGAATTCCCATCTAGTCCTTTAAATCTATAAATGCACCTTTTTAAGAGAGGAAGTAAGATAGATGGCAATTCTAACATTTGGCGTATGAGGCTTTTGTGATGAATTGTTTTATTCTAACTGCTCTGTTCATACTTACTTTCAAAATCTTGAAAAGCAACAACATTAATAAATCAAAGTGGGCAAAGATCAAGCATGTGGTTTTATTTTAATAAGGGATAAAGCTGAAACCTCACTGAGTGTACATTGTTCAACACTTGTTCTCTGAGGCTTATGAATCAGTCCCTTCATTAGTGATCCGTAAGCATTTCCTTTTGTGGTTACAGAGTATTTTCATTAGAAAATCCAATGCAAGATAATACTCGGTGCATTATTTTTGGTGCTTATGCTTATGTGCAAAGTTAATGTTTAAAAAAAGAAAAAAAGAAAAAGCAAGACTTTTATGGCCATGTGAAGTTTTGACTTCACAGAGCAAGTTTGCTTGCTTGATTTATGTCTGTCAGCATGAAGAGGATTTTGAAAGAAGGCCTAGTAAGCCTGCAAGCTTGGAAAAGAGGTATAATTTGCATGGTTATGTCTTGTGTGTCTGGGACAAGTTTTCCCAAAGGCTGCAGGGAAAAATGTGCTTTGGGGACTATTTGCTCTGTTTGTGTTGAGGAGGACAGCAGGAAATGTGTCTCTCCTAGCTTTTAATCATTGCTGGTATTTGGAACAGTGTCCCCTGAAGAGGGTAAGGTCAGAATCTGGTGGAAGAAGGGGAGTCATAAATAAAAGAATTAAAAACTTTGAGACCCGTCCTCTCATCCCCCTTGCTGCCATACCTACGCAGCCGCATCACTCTTTTTATCGTAATTGTTGAAAGAGGCTGCTAAATGAAGAAACCAGCTTTCCTTTTGAACTTTTAACCTTCATGAAAGCTATAGTAATTGGCTTCTACAGAGCATAGGTTGTTTCGGTCTGACATTTAAAAAAAAATACAGGAAGAACGAAATATCAATGTGCATTTCTGAAATTCCCAAATTGGCAGTGAAGGTCTTGCATCCCCGTGCTTTAAAAACCTCGAAAGTGCAGAGAGAGATTGGTGAGGGTTGAAATGTCTCTGTTGCATCTCAGCTGGGATGTACTTTGGCTGAGATGAAAGTTCAGCAGTTGGTACAAAATCTCTGCCTGGGGAAAAAATGGTTGGTGTGTGTGTGAATGTAATCTCTTTGAGGGAGTGGAAGAAGGCTTGAAGATTGGGTCATGTACAGGGAAATAAAACACTGTCAGAAAATAAAAGGAGAAAAAAAAAGCCAAAGGTGAGAGAGATGGATTGTCCTGCCTAGGCTAAAGGTGAGTTTTAGGCTTAGATTCCTTCTATGAATGCATGTCCTGTTTAAAAAAAAAATAAAGAAATGTTTCCCTGCTTCATCCCTATTAAAGTAGAACATGGTAAAACTCTTGACAGTTGCTGTTCTTTCTAAAGTTGACCATGTGAAAATTTTATGTACTAAAACAAGGAAAGCACATTAAGGTCTAATCCTTGCTTACTCTAGTGGGTCTTAAAGCTGTCATCAGTTTAAAGTCATACAAAAGCAAAAATAGTGCCTTAAATACAAATACTTTTTGTCCTCAGTGACTTTTAATGCACACATTATAAGTCAATGATTAAAAAATATAAAAGCAGATCCAGATCAAATCATGCTTTAGGTGACATTTAATCTAAAAGTGCTTGAAAACACCTTTCATGGGTATCATTGCTAGCTTTATCATCTATATAGAAATGTAATATATTCTTGAAAACTTGAAAACAAAAATTTAGAGGGCCACAGTCTGCCAGCACAGACCTGTGGCCCCTTCCTTCTCACAGCCTAGTAGCTGTGCTGCATCACATGTGGCTGCTCAAAAGGAAAACATGCTCAACAAGACTTTTTACTTCTCAGCTGCTGGAGGAAACTGCCAGCTTTTGGCATGGCTGAGTTTCTCTTAACAGAAGGCAGCAATACATATTGTAGGTAACTTGTCTGGTGGCATGCAAAGCTACCTTGCTGCCTTCTTCCTTTTAAGATACGATTCTTCTTTCTTAAATAAGGTTGGTTAATGAAACAGGAGAAATAGTAATGGATTTAAGAAAGGAAAGTGGCACCTCCTCAATTTATGGGGAATAGTTGAGTTTGATCTTGTTAGAGATGAAACTGTTCTTGAGAAAATTGTAATCCTTCGTAGCTATGGGATCTTTCATCTTGCTGTCGCATTATGCATCTTTAAAGCAAGAGGAAAGCATTTTCTGTCATATGC
>NW_016690183.1:11832727-11916328 GCF_001604755.1 Lepidothrix coronata
GTACTTCCACTTCAGCAATTAAATGACTGAAAGCAAGGGCAGGAGAGAAGGAAGCCAGCAGCCTTGCATTAATTTCACTGTGTAAAACTACAGAGATTATTTGAGGCCGGAAAGAGGTAACTGTGACAGGACAGGGGGCTCTTCCTGTCATGTGTTTGCTGAAATTAGGGCAGTTGCCAGGAATGGCTGAACCAATGAGCCAGATGACAGACTATTTCTAAGTTGAGAACAGCTTAAACTTTCAGGACTCTACAACCAAAGCACACAGTTTTTTGCAAAGTCACACGTATCAAACAATGAAAGCCTGAGTAAAAGGGAGAACATGGTAAAGAGATGAGCAGTAGTTGCTTACTGGGCTGCTTCTGAATATTTGCATTTTGATTGGCTCCACGGACATTTGTGCGTCCCTACAGCATGTGCTGTGTGCTCTTTCAGTCTTAAATGAGTATAATGGTGATGCCTTTATTTTGCCTGAGAAATTAATTTCCCTTGCTGATTTGTTTTAAAGTATGTAGTCCACCTAGAAGTGTATTTATCATTTTGTGTTGGTAATGAATCTTTTAATTTGGCAGACTAAGAGAATTATTATATTTATTGGGCAATAAATATAGGCAAAAAAGTGTTTGCTCCTTTCTGTCCCATCCCAGAGTGCATATCTGGGATCCTTGTGAGAAGCCCTGTCTGATGCATAGCCACTCTGAAATGCTCAAAAAGAGAATGGACTGTTTCCAGCAGACTCTGAAGCTGCATCTTCCACTTCTGCCTCTCTGTTTTTTAATGGGAGGTGTTGTATTGAAACTAAGGATGGTAACAGGAAGTGGGTAAACCAGTCTCTACTTTCAGGGTCTTGAAGGCTGGGAAGAGTAAAATGCAGGAAGATCCAGGTGAGTAATCTGTCCAAGGACATGAATAAATAAGGCAGCTTCCCATTCTAGATAATCTGTGAGCCTGATTTAGATACAACCCCCTGTAGCCTCTAAATGCCTCTCAACTTCTCTGAAGAAGTGTGGTGCTCCATTTTATAGTTGATTGTTAGAGGCACAGAGGACCAAAGGGCAAGTACGTGGCCACACACAAAGCCTTTGAAGGAAAGAAAATTAAACACAAGTGTTCTTGGTTCCAAGTTTAACATCTTTGTCTTTGAAGCAGCTTCTCTGTTCATTTTTTGAAGCAAACTCTCTGCTCATTTAAACAGTGTGATTACTATATGTGGTAGAGAGTTCTCTTTAATCAGTGCTGTGGGGAACAAACTTGGCAGATATAAGGTCTATTTGCAGGTGAATTTTTTCAGTTTATTTTTTCTGTGGTCTGTGTCTTATACTAGCTGCTAATGATTACATTTCTCAATGACACCGAGGTCAAATAAGAATCTCGAGCTTTTGTGTCCTGAAGTTTGTTTTGCAAATACTAGAATACATTTTTCTTCTTGTTTAAATTGGGAGCATTAGATTTTGTCCTGGGCACTGATGTAGCATGTTTACCTATTGGCAGTGCTGCTTCAGAATTTACTTCAAGTGAGTTAATGTAATATTTTTTGGGTTTTTATGCCAGTCCTAGTCAAAATTGTTGGCATAGTGGGTGAGATCAACAAGGTAAGATGTTTGGGTGAAATACATCTAATTCTTTACACTCCAAGAAGAGAGCTTGTGAAGGTGGTGTGACTTGTGGGAATCTGCTCCAGAGTTTGGAGAATGGCACAGGTGAAAAGAAAACTTAAAAAAATCTTCAAAACCATTTTTTCCTTCATTCCTCATGTACACTGTTCTCTTAAGTTTTGCATGCACAGATCAAGAAGAACCAGTTGGCAACTGCATATTGTGGAGAACGTGTTTTTGTGAGCCCTACATATATCCTCCAAGCAAAGTAGAAGGAAGTTGCATCCAGCTCTGACAGAACAGCCGAACCCTCTGTTAGGTGTAAGGGACTGTAACTGAAATGGGACTCAAGTCTTGGTCTTCAGAGATGTGCAGTCCACTTACTTGTTACAGGGCAGGTTGTCTGGCAGCTTTGGAAATGGGCTGAAGCCTTTTCAGCCTCTTTCCTGATCATACTCCTTACTCCAGATTAAAAGCTTCTGGTGGGCTGTGTCTGTGGTTCTGTGAATGCAGCTCGAGGACTGCATCAGTGAGAAAAAATGAAGTATTCTTTCAGTAGCGATGCGCACTGCGGCTTTTTGGAAATGCTTTTACTTTTGGTGTAAAACCTGTGAATATTGCTTAATATAGCGTAAAATGAGAGTGGGTAAGCTCTGTGTTTGCTGTTGTCACCATGCTGCCAAACCTGTAAAGCTATGTTTCAGTAGAGTAGAAGCGTTTAACTGAAGGGCAAAAAGAGGACTCCATTGTATTTTAAAGCAATTAATATCTAAATCGCACTCGCTGATTGAACATTAGAGAGCTAATGATCTTGCCACAGAGTTATGTGTTTGGCTTTGTTTTACTATTGCCATTTTCACACAAAGGACTTTTCAGCCAGGTGTTAGCCCTCTAGGAAGTTCAAAATGGTCAACTTCAGTTGACAGCTTTATTTGGAAACAGTTCTGACATGTCAAACTGAACTAGACAGTTAACTGAACAGTGATTTGCCACCCCTCACCCCCAAGTGCAATGGGAAAATTTAATTTGGGAACACTGAAGTCTGAAAGGAAAAAGGATAAACAGTGGTTTCTCTCACAGGGGACTTGGTGAAGGGGTGTTACTTTGTATTTCTGAAGATACCAACTCTGGCAATCATCAGAGCACTGGAAATGTATTTGGATTTTATCCAAATGCTTTAATCTTTTAATGTCTGTTACAATTATAAAGGAGCTCATTGAGTTAATGAGACATACCGTAATGAACGTAGCAATTGCATACTTTTACATCATTCTTCCCCATGGCATTGAATCTCAGCTGTGTGCCAGGAACTTTGCACAGGTGAAGTAAATCCTTTTTTTTTGTCTCTGGACATACTTACACAATGGTTTAAGATGAGCGAGTTGTATTCCTGTTTTCATCTTTGGCCTTACACATTCCTTGTTGTGATCCTGATACTTGGGTGAGTGAGTGGTGAACGCATTCAAGGGGCTAATCTGTCTGAAAATGTGTCTTTGTTTTTGTTTTGTGGGTTAGTTTTTGGACCCTTCATCTCTCTGAACTAGCCGGCTGGACAAGTGCCAGTGCTGCACTGGGGAGAGGGAGGCAAAGCCATGGCATTGGGAAGCAGACACCAGATCTGCTGTGGAACTGGACTTTGCCATTCAGAAAGTTTTTTGGAGCAGAAAGATTTTATTTTACCAGAAAATGTAAGGATGGTGGCCCAGGATGATGTGTATGTATTACAATATTTTCAATATAAAGCAGTTACAAGGATCCATTTTTTTTTTGCTATATAATAAGTTAGAGGTATGCGTGTTATTATGCAGCAAAGGCATAGTGTCCTTTTGCCTGTTGCCACCAGCTTCTCCCTGCTCTATAGTTAGCATTTGTAAGTTTTTAGCAGGTAAAATACTTGGCAGTAACTCCTGTGTGGCATCAAAAGGGTATTAAATATTTGAGGCACTCTATTTGTTTTTAGGATAATAGAGTAAAGCATCACACAGCAAGTGCTGGTTCATTTTGAATGGGTGTTTTGATAGAAGTTGATTGAGTTGCAGCAGCAGTCAGTGACAATTGATGTTCTGGCTCCTGGGAAGAAAACTGCCACGAGTTGTCTTGCAGAATAATGTGGCTGGCACAATTCAGTCCTCAGTGCTTGTTGCTTGTCTGGATGCATGTATTGTGGGGAGGTTAAGCTCTCAGTTCGTTTATTAGCCAATTTGGAAACAGTGTGTGTTTTGCTCATTCTTGGCATAACTGTGCATGTTCCCAGCGAGGCTGGAGCAGGAGCTTCAACCAGAGCATGGCGATGGGGAAACACAGCTGTGCCATCATCAGCTTTTGACAGTGAGTATTAGCTCCAGTCGTCTGAGGAGTCTTAGAACACCTTTGAAATGATAGTTGCTTATGAGATACTTGGAGAAACAGATCATATGTACTACAAAGGTGACTTTTTAATTGATAATGACTTCTTACCTGAGCCGTGAAGTAAACATATTTGCTAAACTACATAGTATTTTTTATGAGTCAAGTTTCTTGTTGAAGTATTTCCACTTTTTTTCTGATAATAAGAACAGTAGACAATCATAGCACCTCTCTTTAGCTTTAGCTGCAGTTAACTGCTCTCCTCTCCTCCCCCCAATTTTTTTTTTTAATAGCTCAGCATAATAGCATAAATTAGATTCAGTGGGGGTTTCAGTTCACATGTGGATTGTAATTTCTGAGTGAACACATTGCCTGTCCTGCTGTCCCTGCTAAAAGGGAGAGACAGTAAGCTTTTCAACTGTTGTCCGCTGCTTAAACTGCATGACTCCCTAGAGCTTATGACTCAAACCAATAAAGGATGATGTTTACATCACTCTTTCCTCTTTCCCTGGGCCATGCAGATTTTAATGTTGAACAAAGTGTGCAGTAAAATTATGGGGTGACCACAAATTGTACCCAGTGCTTGAATGTCATGTATTAGACTGTAACACAAAAGCAATTTATGGTAGTTTTCCTGTCAGAAGTAAAGTTTCTTATTGATCTTTAAAATTTTAGTTCAAATTATGGAAGACTGGAGTGTTTTTTGAATGAGTGCTCTTGGATGCCACCTGGGAAGAGTTCTAGAGATTGTTCCTAAGTTGTAACCAGTGGCTGGTTTTAATATGTTTAGAGAATCTTATTTTGGCATAGAAGGCAACCTGCTACAAAGCAGCTCTTTTTGCTCATTGTGTGCACAGTTAATTACAGAAAGGCACAATATTTAAACACAGATGGGTAGGCTAGGACTTCAAGAGTGCTTAGGGACATTATATCAGTGCTCTCAGAGAATCACAGAATGGTTGAGGCTGGAAGGGGCTACTGGAAGTCATCTTGTCCAACCCGCCTGCTCAAGCAGGGTCATCTGCTACTCATGGTTTTATAATAGAGAGATGAGTAAGGGATAGTCTCATGTTAAACTACCCAGATCTCCTGTTACCAAGTGTCACATTTAACACAGTTTACCAAGCTTTATGCAGGACGAATCTCTCCTGAAAATGGGCTGGGTGAGCAGTGTTGGCGCTGCTAATACCTTGTAGTCAGGTTTCTTCCAAGGGGTTTCTTGCATCCCTCCAAAATACCATCCATGTTCTGGTTGTGTGAACCTGGACTTTACCTTGTACTTGGATTCTTCAGTATCTTTTTGCTTGTATTTTACCTTACAGTGATCTTATGGTTAGTCTGGCTGTATAATTGAAATGACTGCTCAGCTATGCAAGTTCCTCTTGATCTAGAATTACAAACAATGGTCCCAAGGTGCATGTCAGTATTGAAAGGGAGGGTGATGCCTCATTGGGATGTCCCCAGAACAGTGGTTCCAGGCTTGCAGGTACGCAGACTGAGCAGTACTCTGCAAAGCAGGGTGGCATCAGTGTTAAGGATGGGCATATGCACAATAGTTGTTTGGGGATGTGACTGTGCCTATGTTTGTTTCCTTAATATCTCTGTATTCCTGTTTCCAAACTGAGTTTAATGATGTCTGTTATAATGCTGGCTTAGTCTCAACAACTGATATTGTTTGGAGATACAATCTCTTTAATGCAGAATAGCTCAAATTATTCCACAAATGTTAGTTATAGACAAGGTCTCTAATATTAATTGTGCCATGCTTTTTTTTTTTTTCTTGGCCATTACTGCTTTTCCATTTGCTGTCTTGTTTTGTTGAATTTCCTCCAGAGAGCCACCACTGTGAAGTCCACAAGTGTTAAGGGCAAATTATTCTTTACGAATATGAGAGTGTAAGCTGGCAGAGAGTTAGGAGTCTGCAGGGGTGGATTCAGAGGCTGTATAGTGCTGAGAAGTCAGGAGAACGTGGGGTATTTTGACTGTTAGCTGTTTTGATGCACTGATTGCAGTAAGTATAAGAGAAACAGGGCTGGTAGGAACACCTCTGTAGATGGAGCTGCTTTCTGCTGCAAGATTTCTGACAGGTGGTTTCTTTCCTTCTCTTGTTTTTTGTCGTCTTTCTTAGTGTTATAGAATGTTCTGAGTTGGAGGGGACCCACAAGGACCACTGAGTCCAACTCCTGGCTCAGCACAGGACACCCCAAGAGTCACACCATGTGCCTGAGAGCATTGCCCAAACACTTCTTGAACTCAGACAGGCTTGGTGCTGACCACTTCCCTGGGAAGCCTGTTCCAGGGCGAAGAATCTTTTCCCAATCTCCAGCATAAAAACCTCCCCTGACTCAGCTTCATGCTGTGCCCTCAGGCCCTGTCACTGATCCCCAGAAGGAAGACATTACTGCCTACCCTCCGCTTCCCTTTGTGAGGAAGCTGCTGACTATGATGATGAGGTCTCCCCTCAGCCTCCTCCAGGCTCAAAAAGCCAAGTGACCTCACCTGCTCCTCATATGAATTCCCCTCTAGACCCTTAACCATCTTCATGGCCCTCCTTTGGATGCTTTCTAGGAGCTTTATTATCCTTCTTACATTATGACAGCCAAAACTGCTCATCTTTGAAGAGCAGTATCAGTGCCTGACAAAAGGCTGGTGTCTTCAAAATTTTTGTGCCCTCCTCAGATTCATAAGTGATATCCACCCTTTCTTTTGCTGTTTCTCTTACTTATAATGAACATTAGGCTCTGCTTATTTGCTGTGGAATAGCAATATGGCTCTTTTCCATGGGGTTTTTCTATGCAGAATGGTTACTTTAGAAAATAATTCTGTTTGTTTCAACCTTCAACATCCTGTCTAAGCCATCAGTTCACTTGTTATTTCCTCTAGCATTCACAGTCTCTGTTGCCTTCTCTTCCTCCATTTGATGACTAACTTCCTGGCAGTTCCATTAGCTACTCTGCAAGTAAGCATTGATAGGTAAAATTTCTCTTTGTTTTTTATACTGCTGCTTCATCTTCCTTCCAGCAGGAAGTTTAGGGCTTTTTCTAACTTTGAGCTTATCTTCTTGTGTCTGTTATCTCCTTTGGGATATAGTCGGTCATCATTTTCTTGATTCGACCTCTGCTGAAGCAAGGCAGTAAAGTGTTACCATCTTGACTCAAGATGCTCTTTTGTGTGTCCCTTCTAGCCCACTGACTTATACAAATGCCAAGAAAGTTCAAAGTACCATAGCCAGATCATGCTAGTAGTAAAAAAGAGGACTGCAACTTTTTGTTATTTCTTTACAATCCTTAATTGAATTTTATTCAACATTCACAGCACTTTTGATGAACTTTCTCTGAACTTTCTTTTCAGCTGTTTTCAACTACCCTGTAATAAAGCTATTTCGTTTCCAGTTACATTTGACTCCTTTGGAGTGTGCTTAGCTTAAACATTAAAAAGCACCACCCCTTTCCCTTCATCCCCCAAACAAAAAAAAAATTGTCTCCATCCTCTTGAGCAGTAATATTTTGCATTGCTTTATTTTGTTGTTTCACTGTGTCGATTTCCTTCTTTCATTCTTTCTGCTCTCCAACTTCCTATGCTGAAATCTTTAATTCTTTCCTTACAACTCTTAAGAAGAGCAGCACTACTGGCTGAAATTGAGGCTTCATCTCTTCCCCATTACTTCACTCCTACCTGTCAGGTTGTGTGAGGCTACCTTTAGAGCTAGGAAGAGAAAATTTTATTCAGCTGGATTTTTGATGCTTGCTTCAGTTTAGAAACATTTGGAGTACAACCCACTGATGAGAAACAACATCAAATGAAGCAGCAAGCCCTGATAAACTGTGAAAAGTTTAAGTAGATTCTAATGTTGGTATTCAGAGTAGCGTTTAATTTTGTTTCTATGCTTGATACCTGCCATGGTCTTCAGATTTCATATGCTAGGTAGGTACTCAGCATCTTTGAAAAATCATGCACTTTTTTGTGAAGCCTTAGCTCTTTCACTTCTGGGCTTTTGGTGTGGGGGTTGTGTTGGTGCATTTTGGTTTTGTGTTGGGTGTTTTGTGAGTTAGTTTATTATAACAACAACAGCAGCAACAACAACAACAATAATAATAATAATTTCTTTTAACTGGAATTGTCTTTTGAATACTTGAGTTTGATACTTTCCTTATCTGTAGTTCAAAGACCTCACATATAAAGGTCTTTAGTGAACAGAGCATCTTTCTGTATGGTATATGAGTGTTAATTAAATTCCCACAAAGGTTCAAATAAAAACTTGAATAATGAAAACTAAGTTTTCAGTCCTCTTCTGAATTATAGACATGTAACTAAAAGTTCCTTAGTAAAAGGAGAATGATCTTCCTAGAAGCAGGGGAGTACAAGTTAAAGTACCTGAGTTTTTCTGGTATGCTTCAATATGTGCTTTAGAAGCAAGACCAGACAGTCTGCTTGCTTATATTCTCAGTACATGCAGTCTGATGTGTTTTCTTTTGAAATACCTGTTAAAGGCTTTTTTGCTCTCTAGTTTTGAAGAGTACTTTTTTTGAGAGTGGGCTCGCCTGTCAATGACAGTACAGCCTTAATCACATAAAATGCTTCCTAAGAAGAGGAACAAGATGACTGCAGGAAAGAGAAAACGCTTAGAATGAAATTGTGAAGAAAGGTTATGGGTATATGGGAATGAGATAGGTGACAACCATATGATTATTAGCTCTGCTTCCTGAACAGCTTTACTGGTGGCAAAAACTGTTCTGTTCTGTACATTTTACTGCCATATTCCTAAAATCTCCTCCAATATTTGGTTTCCAGGTATTTTGGAGAGGAAAAGTCTTGTATTTAAACTTGAAGGATCCAAAGTTCATTTTATAATAATATTAAATGGTGCTTTCCTGAGCTAATGATGCATTATTGATCAGCAGGTTGAGGGTTCAACATCAAAAAAATAATCCTGTTGGGAAGCTGATGGACCATTCTGAACAATGGAAGTCTGTTGAGTGGAGTCATGTTTTCCTGCAGTGTTGGTGGCTGCTGCAGAGGGGGTAGCAACCCCCTGGGTTGCCTGCTCTCTGAGATCACTGCATTTTTTCCATCTCTTACTAGAGTACAGCTCATAGCTCCTGTACAGCTTTATCTTCCATTTGTGTCAGAGCATCTGTAGATTTTATTGACATGGGTCTGCTGGGCCTTTGACTTCTGCCTAGTTCAGGGGCGAATAGCGCTGAACAGGCAACAAAAGGGAAAAAGGCAGCATGAAAGCCTTTTTATGTACACAAAGTGTACATCCAGCCCCCTGGCTTCTGTGCCCTGTTTTTATTTCTTGCAGAGATGGTAGAGCATGTTTACATCTCCTTAGACTCAGCTGTTCAGTCATGCAGTTTAACTCCAAAAATAACTCTCTTGGGGGATATTAATCCAGCAGTGGATTATCTTTCTAAAATCGTTAATCAGACTTGGTCCCCGAGGGACCTTCCAGCTGAACTTGCCACTTAGTTTCTGTTTGCTGGGGCCGCGGGAGCTGAGGGGAGGAAGCTGATGAGGTTTGACAAGAAGTGGTTACTTACGTAAGGTGCTGAGGGGAGGGACCCGTGCCTCTCCTGCTGTGGGACCCTGCATGCCCAGCTGAGGGCTCAATTCCCTGCCAGCACCTGCTGTGCCCTGCTTTGTCCTATCACCGTTATTGCCCTCACTTCCCTTCGCCTTGAGGAAACGCTATGGAAAAATCTGCCTGTGAGGGGGGCAGGGCGAGGTGGGGGGAAAATCTGTGCCAGCTCCAGGTGATTCCCATGTATGCTGCCTTTTGTCCAGGAAGGAGAAACACGTGCTTTGTTTTATTAAATTCTCAAGTGCACTTGGTGTTCCTTCGGTTACTTTTTGATCATTAATTTTCTTACTCAAGCTGCTCATGAAATGACCTGGCCTGCTCTTTGAATATTACATTTCTTCTGTAAAAGAAGAAATAAGCTGTTTTAGTCTTCTGTTTTCATATACTAGTAGAGCTGCAAGTCACATATCTCCTGTTAGCTTTGCATTTTTTTCCAGTCTGAAGAGTAAGAATAGAGTTTATTTCTTAAGAGACGTGCTCTGATAGCTTTAAATTATTTAAAGTACTTTGAGATCTTTGTATGGAAAGTGCCAAGGAAATTGTAAAACAAGTTTAAAGAAAAAAAAAAAAGAAAAAGGAAGATTTCCACTGAGAACTAATTTAATACACGAATAAAATCCTGTTTTCCCCATGCAATGCATAGGTAGAAAAGGAAAATTCAATATATTTTATGCTGAATGAATCCCTCAGAGCCAGGCAGGTAAACTGAGAGCTTGCATGTCTGTGCTGATGCATTTTTACTTTAAATCTAATATACTTTGATCTCCAGCTTCACTGTTTGTTACTCTGACTTAGTAGACCACTGCAAGCACTTCATAGCATAGTTGAAATGCATATATATAGTATATGTGGTAATAACAATAAATCACCAAATTCGCACTTTAATAGGCTAATCTGTCATAGTTCTGCAATACCACATGATGGAAGAAAGTGTGCTCAAGTGGTAGACATGTTTTGATTGTGGGGTTTTTTTCCCTGAAATTATAAAATAGTGTGCTTTTGAGCATGTAAGTTGTTTAAACACCCTCCTGGTTACAGCTCCTTGCATGCCTTAGGAAAAACAGTGGGAATTTGCCTTCCTTTTTCTCAGACCCTTTCCTCCCCTTCATACACTTGTGCCTGCATATGCATCCTCTTGCCTTCAGATTCTGCCTTGAAAATAAATATTTTAAAAATGAGTTGCAAAGTTGCTCTTACATGTCAGTGCTTCTCAGTTCCTACTGGGAGAGAAAAAGGAATTGCACTTGAGAAAACTCCATAACTAGACCCTTTAGTGACATCCCTATCCTTTTTACTGCTTGCCTGCTGCTGGCATAATGAAAAGCTATTGAAATCAGTTCTAGTTCTTCATTCATGTAATGAAAATTGCTTACTAAATTGGAAGCATATCACACCAGGGTGTGTGCCTTCCTTATTTTAGTGGGCAGTGTCTAGCACACTGTGTACCACTGGCATAAATAGTAGGTAATTTTGAATTGTCAGCACCTACATGAATAGTAGGTAATTTTGAATTGCAGAATTTTCTTTGCAATAAAAATTTTGTGATGACAGCTAAACATCTATTTTGGCCTTAAAAAAACCCAAAAAGAATATTTGCTTCTGGCATTGCTACATAGGTAGAAGGAAACTAAATTATCTTATGAATCCAATGTAGGATCCAGAAGATTATGAACTAAGACAGAAAAAGTCAGCACATTTGACTAGGATGTCCACAGAGAAACAGAAAGAAAGTAATGATTTTATCTGCTTTTCAGCATTCAGACCACATTGTTATCTTTGAGTTGGTTTTCTGGTGGGAAAAGTGGAAGTACACCCATTTGTATTAGTTAAAGATCTGTCACTTAGCTTTGTGTTTTATGACTGTATAAGCATACATGTAGTAATAATTATAATTATGTAGGAGATCTGTGCTAGCCTACGTTAAAACTAGTCACACTGAAATTGTCTTCTGCATGCTGTGGCAGACTTCTCTTGTGCCTTGCTTTGGAATGTAAATGCTTATTTTCCATAGCTGAATTTGATTAACTTACCATCAACCTACCTTGACTCTTCTTTCTTAAACCTTTCCTCCTACGTAACTTTTTAAGATTGCCCACAATTCACTAAAGTAAAACGAGGAGGTTTAATGCCCTCATTTGTATGGGAAAATGGAAGTTTCCTGCAAATTTATTGCTGTGTAATGTTGTTTTGTTTTTGTACTTATGGCCAGTGATCATGAATCAGTGTTTTTTTTCCAGCATTTATTGTGAGCTTTGGAGTTAGTGAACCTCCAAGGGAAGGCATTGGGCCGCAAGATAACTTTTCTTTGCCTCTTGCAGTGAGAGATGACAGTGCTTCAGACTGATTCCCTGTCTCCTAGTCAAAAGAAACTCTTTGCCCATGCACTAGGTGGATTCTCTGTTTTTTATAGGTCTTCCTTCTATCTTGTTAGGTGTGTGGCCTACAGATGATTTTTTTTTCATTAAAACTGTAGAAGAAACATGATGGGGGAAAATAAAACTTGTTGAAAATAAGGGCTTACTCATCTGAAGCTATCCTCAGTCAAGTTTGTCTGGCAGGAGCTGCTGCTGCTGCCCTTTTGTGTTGTGGCCAGTAAACTCAGGCCGTGGCAGAGGCTTCCAGCATCCCTACTGCCAAGGATGGAGTGCCAAGCCAAGGAATGCAGGGAGAAACCTGTTGGTAGGCATTTAGTCAGACAGCTGCAGGTGGTTTAATACCAAAATGACAGCAAACTGAGACTACCAAGGATTGCACTGCTGAGGAGGTGGGAAACAGCATCACTGTGAGTTTGGGAGCAGAAGGTGCCAAAGTCTGTTTCAATTGACTGTCAAGGTGGATTAACAGCCCATTGGTGCGAACAAATCTCTCTTTTCCTCCCTTCTTCCATGTTGTACCACCTCTGGGAAGCTGTTAGACTTGAACGTGGTAAAAACCAGATGACCGAAAATACTTTTTTCTGGTGGTTGGCTGAGGCAGTGTTTTGTGCAGTGAGGGGAGTACTGGTGGGATCTGGAAATGGTGGGTGCGTGATTTGTCAGGGGAGAAACAGTGAGAGCTTTGCATCATCTAAGGCTCTACAGTGTAAAAGGCAGCCAAAAGTAAGTGTCTGTCTCTTCTTCTTAATGACCAGCAAGCCAGCTGCATGCTTTAATTGTGTTTATTCCTGGTTCCTGAAACATCTACCAAATGTAGACAATATCACAGTGTTTCTTAATCACATTGTTTAGTCTTTCAAGGCACTTCCTGCAATCCAGTCTTATTTATAGACCATCCATTGTCTTATTTACTGCCTTGTGCTTTGCTCTGTGGTGATGTGCGATCCTGTCAGCGTCAGAACTGCCATTGTTGGAAATAAATTGCTGGAGTGTTAAAGTTCACAAATTGCTTTTATAGTATGTGCTAAGAACCCTATGTAGAATGTAGCAGGGCTTGCAGACTCAGGACTGAGTCTTTTCAGAGCAGACCAGAGGCACGCAAGAAAAAAGGAAACGCAGAGCCGTATATGTGAAGGCTGGATGAACTCCAACTTCGAAAAGTAGTATGAGACAAAGGTACAACATTTCTTCATAAAGGGATGATTTCATGATTTTGTTCAGGCTGATGTTCAGATAGAAGTTCATGCTTCTGCAGTTGAATAAAGATTGTTACACTGGGTTAGTTGAAGCAGCAACTGAAGGTGGTCAGAGCCTTTTCTTACCTGTACCTGTTTGTGGCTTTTGGATGTCTGGTATACTCAGCCAGCTCCTCTCCTTGCCTTAGCTTTTTCAAAGGGTCTATGTGCAAGCATGTGTCCATGCTTTCACCACTTCCTTCTCTTTTTCTGCTAAGAGGAAGTGGGGCTGCGCCTCTGGGGATTTCTGCAGATTCTGTTGTTTTGTCATGTGTGATGGCACTTTGCTGGGTCTCAGCAGAGTATGCAGGAAGCGCCACGGTTGGCATGGAGGGCTACGCAAAGCAAGCAGGAACCTCCCTGTCTGCAGCAGGGTGCATGGGTTGCTGTGTCTGAGAATTGCAGAGCTTTGCTACTAGAGAGAGTGTCCTGCTACCACTGAGCTGGGAGAGGGGTGCAGGTTTGTTTGCAAGCCCAGCGAGGTGCTACACCCTCTTGAAAAACATTTGTTGTTGTTGTTGTTGTGAGGTTACAAACTTTGATGAGTCAAAGGAGACAGAACTTGGTGAATCAAAAAAGACAGAACTTAAATTCTGCAAAACCTGAGGATTTAGTTCTTCCCCTTTCCTCTCCTTCCCCTAGGTTCACAGCCTGCACTATTTGACATGAAATCCTGTACATACTTATATTATTGCAGAACTATGACGTCTTATGTAGCTGATTATATCACTGTGAATGCATACTATATCCTTGTGTATTCACGTGTCTGAGATGTACCACAGAGAAGTATTTGTATATGGGTATCTCTGGATCCGTTAGGTGAGGATGTGTCTGTGTATATATATGTGGAAACTGCTGTGTGTTCTGCCTTCTTCCTGACATACTGGTTGCTATAGTGCAGTGATCTATTTGTGAACACCCAGAGGATCATTGCTATAGTTAAAAGAAACAGTGTTTCCTGGCCATAACTTCCTGGGCAATCTCTTTGCCTGGAGCACCAGCATTAACTGATTTGGTCACATTCCCTGGGACTCCAGGAGTGACACTGTAACAGGAGCTTCCTCTAGTTTGTCACTTTTTCCCACCAGTGTATTAAATAATATTTAAAAATAGTTTTTCTATTTAAATCTAATGCATGCCTATTATTCACCGTACATTTCAGTGCTTCAGCCATCTTTCTAACAGACTGTCGAGCTGTGCAGTGTGTCGTGGCATTGTGTCCTGTGTTTGCTTCTCTAATATGTGCCATTCTTCCACTCTTGCACATACATACACACATACATTTTCATTCACCTGCCCAGCCAGGGGTAATGTAGGAGGCTGAAGTGGCAGCGCTGGAGTTCTGTCTGAACTGCCGTATTATTCTTTTTTTTTTTCCTCCCTGCAGGTGTGAATGAGAGAGACTCTCTGCAGTATTTAGTGTCCAGTTGTACTGGCTCCGGTGAACAGCAGCGTCGCAATGCCCCCTCCTGCTGATATAGTGAAGGTGGCGATCGAGTGGCCAGGTGCCTTCCCCAAGTTAATGGAAATAGATCAAGTAAGTGCCTGTGTACGTATGTTCAGCTGCCCCTGTGCATAAATAAGCTCCTCTCTGCATGTTTATGTCTCTGCTTTTCTGTTTACTTCCATGCACAAGTATTTTTTCTGTGAGTGCATGTGGGGTGGAAGGCATTTTTTGTAAGGGGTGTAACCATCTTCCTCTCTTACTACTTAATGGTTTTGATGTGTTTAGCTGGTTTCTTAATTTACTTTTTCTTTTAGAACAGCTGCTTAAATAAGGCATTTTCTGCTTGCGTGACCCACTTAACACTTTTGTGCCTTAGTTTGTTCAACTGTAAAATTGTGGTAATGTTGTTACCTCTGGGTGGAAAGTCTTCAAATTTCTAGTCAGTGCTTTGCACTTGGAGTAGAATCATACTGAATGGCTGCAGCAAGTGCAGATTTTGGAACTTCAGTAGTAGTGCACAGTGAGCAGGAGAATCTTTGCTGTTCCATACAGAAATCTGAGGGGTTATTCTGTTTAGCTGGTTAGTTCTAATGCAATGGCCCCATAGACTGATTATATTCAGTGTACAGAAGTTAACAAATTCAAAATTTTGAATTAAAAACTCTTTTTAGGAAATTAGATGTGGGGGGGAAACAAACCAAATCAAGTTATACAAGTGCTGTGTTTTATATTCTGGACTTGGCTGAGATTTTTTTGTGGCAAGTGTATTAAAAGGAACCTCTTTAATATTTAACAGCTTACCGATAACATTTTGAAACCCTACAGCGTTACCTGTTTAGAATTATTATTACTTCTGTAAATATTATTCTGAGTTAAAAAAAGCATTTCATAATGTGTTTTAGGCCCTAGTGTGTCTGGGGACTTAGTATATTATAAAGTTCTATTGGAGAGGAGAGCATTTGAATTCACACTGAAAATGTTTTACTGTAATGGGTTCATAATTTCTTCATGCAGTGCAATCAGTTTCACTTATAGTTAACTATTTTGTGGCACATGCCTGGGAAATTCCTATGTGAAATTTGGAGAATCACGGTACTAGAGGAGAGCTGGAATAACAGCAGTCCAATTTTTAGCAGTCTGAAAGCCCCATTAGAGGAAAAGGGAGTTCCCAAGTGAAATCAAACTTTGTAGTTTGATTTTTTGACCTGCCAAGGTTTTCCATTTTCATTTGCTGAAATTTTTCAGTAGGCAAGGTAGAAATCTTTTGCCTTCTGGAGCGAAGAATGCTTTGCTTTTTCCTTCTTATATAGCAAATGGTAGACACTGCACACTGTGTTCAGGAAAAGAGGCATGTTAGTCATGATGAACCAAGTACAGTGGGAACAAAACTGAACAAATATTATGCAGTCTCCTTCCAAACAGCAGCAAAATAATACCAAAGTGATTGGTTTTAATTTACAAAATAGCTTAAAGGAACTCTCATAAAACCCTCATACCTTATCTGAAATATTAGCTTACTTTCCTGAAACCTTCATTTTACTTTTATTATGTAAGACTTAGAGGAGACAAGAAAGATCAGTGCTGACGTATATTGGGTAGAACTGTTCAACACAACCTGCAAGTTGTCTGCAAGCCACTTTTTGGGGAGGAGAGGAAGAGTGAGAGCAAGTTTGAAAGGTAGAAGACTAACAGCAGCCTTCTCCTGATGCAGAGGGAAATGAAGGAATGAAGTTTGAGGGTGACATTCCTCACCTTTCTGACATGGAATGATGGGAAAGAAACATGCCTTCCTACTACCCACACACACAAACACATTTACCTTTTCAAGGTTGGGAGCAATGTGGGAATGAACCCTGAAAACATATAGGGTGATACATGCTTCTAAGCACACAGCTCTGCTTTTGATTCACTTAATGCTAACTTTTCCCCAATCTGTTTCCTTTAAAACATCTATTCAGTTGAAGAGCTGTAGTGGAGGAGATGATTCATACCTCAGATGGCTAGCTGTTGGAGATGATAAAGGGGAGGAGAGAAAAGGAAGGCAGAAAAGAGAAATGACTTACCCATTGACCAGACACTGCAGCCAGTGCCTGTCTCCCAGGTGGGATCTGCTCATTTAACCACCACTTAACATATATTCAGAAAATTCTAAAAGCTTTGCCATACCAGTTTCCTCCCTCTCTGATCCCTTACCAAGAAGAAAAACAATATTTAAAAGAACAGCACTATATTATAATTTTTAAAAGAGCAAAAAAAAACCCTCACCTTGCATGATGCAACTTCTTTATCTTTCAGGGTACTAAGGGTATTCCAGAAATTGAAGTACAAATGCCATATAAGAGATCAGAAGAAAATCTGGGAGTTTTTTTGGGTTGCTTGTTGCATATACTGGGAAGCACTTATTTATATTCTGTTGCACTTTATCCCAGTTTACCTGCTGTGTATATACATGTTTTGCTTAGCAATGAAAAGAATATTTTCAAAGTGAGGAAATGTCACCGTGAAACCTGAGCAATTGACAGTGGGATAGTGGAAGATGCTGGGCCTGAAAAGAACTCATGAGTGTTTTTTCCTCCACATGTTATTAAATTTTACATTAAAAACCTCCTCTTCAGATGCATGACTTCTGACAATCTGGTCTTCAGGAGGCACAGGGCTTTTTCAAGTTGAGGCTTCTCACTAAATATCTATAGGTTTGTCAGTCTGGGTTCATCGATGATGGTTTTAACTTTAATCATACAAAATTAGTCTCAGTTAGAGAGATTCTATGCCAGAAAAACTAATATATAATTAAGTGCCTTTTGGAAGCTGTGCCTGCTTCCAGTGAATGAGAAAAAAGGTTTTCTGCTCATTCATTACCATGTACTATTTGATGTCAGGGTTTTACAACTGCTTTTTTTTCCTGGAAAGTTGCTTTAAACAAGGAGGGCAAAACTGCCTATTGTTTATTACTCTCTCTCTCTCTCTTGCCAGGTGGAGACTAATTAAGTTTCAGTAAACCTAGCAGCTGGCTGATACCTTTATGCATTAAAACTGATTTTAAATCATGTGCAAGCTTATGTACTTTTGTGCTTTCTCCTTGAGAGAGTTGATTGAATACAGTTACTCTCTTCTACAATACTTGTTTTGGTTTGGTTTTTTGTTTGTTTGTTTGTTTGTTTTTTAAATTTGGTTTCCTTCCCACTTCCACCATTTTCCTCAATTATAAATTTGAAAAATAGCATCTAGACTCTTCCCCCCTGCATAAATCTGTACTAACAGTATTAAAACTGTGGTCTAAATTAATTTTTAATGAAAAGATTTGATTACGACTTTAAGACCTGGGTATAGGGGTGATCTTTCACTCTTAAGTCTTCCTGTTGTGTAAAGGGAGGAATAGAAATGAGTTGGTGTCTGAATTTGCATCCGGATCTTATTGTGGACTTTTTAGGGATGCAGTCTGGGGAAGAAATGAATGGTAGATGCTGACTGTCTGTTGCCTTTTTCTCCCAGTCTTCTGGCTAATTATTCTCGAAGATGTTAAAAGTAGGGCTGCACAGGCTCTGTACAGGTGAACCAGGATGCTGGCTAGTCTATTCTGTCTTCTCTTTGTTTGTCCTGGAAATAGCCATTTCATAAGAGGATGTTATTTCTTGTGTTCCCATGAAAAATTGCATGCTTTAATTTGTGCCCACTATGTATAACTCATTCTTAGCTGTTGAGGTTTTTTTTACAGCACAGATTATTTTAGGTAAACCAGTGCTAGTTTTAGGTTACCTGAATACTTTGTAGATTTAGAGTTTCACTGTTCCTGCTGCAGGGGAATCAGCTTCCACGAGAGGCACAAAATGGATATTTGAGGACAATATCTATTTTGGCTTATCCCATTTAAATCCACTCTTGTATGTTAACACAAGTTGTAATAAAACCTGATTTCTCTAAGCACTGGGATGAACTTCCTCAGCATTGGAGGTAAACAACTGTTTCTACAGAAAGGAACAGTTTATGATTACACTTGGCCATACAGTCTCTTCCTCCAGGTTTACTTTTACCTATAAGGTCATTAAACATGGATTAAATTAGCAGATGTGAATCTTTCTGCTAGCAAAAAAAAAAACCTGTGTTTTCTTTTCAAAGCACAAACCTGTTACAGTGGGCAAAATTTACAGGAGTACTCTCATATGATAATTTCATGTTAATACAAGTGCAGCACATGGGAGGAACCACAGGCTGCTTTACATTTATGTTCTGTCTAATGTTTAGATTTAGTCAGCAATTTTATCTTTCAAGAGTGTCTTTCAAGGAATCTCTTCTGGTTGTTTTTTATTTCTTTATAGAAGTTATTGTACCTCATCATCATCATGGCTAGGCTTCGCGAACGAAGATCTGGGAAGGGCTCTACCCAGATTTGTTACAAGCGCGCTGGTGGCTAAAAAGGCCAATGCGACATAGACAAGTCTGGTTGCAAAAGGCACAGCAGAAAGACTCCTTAGGTGGTATATTCTGCAAGAAACGATTCTTTCTCCATTGTCTTTTCTCCTCGAGAGTGATCCTGCGTGCGTTCTCAAAGGAAGCAGCGTTATAGATGGTGTGTCTCCAGGCCTCCCAATTGGAGGCCAGAGTAGACCAGTTATGGTGATCAATATGGTCGAGGCTGAGATGTTTCAGGGAGTCCTTGTATCTTCTCTTCAGGGCTCCTCTCTTGCGGCAGCCAGTGGCAAGTTCACCATAGAGCAGGATCTTAGGGAGGCGGTGGTCCTTCATCCTTGGGACGTGCCCTGCCCAACACAGCTGTGTTCTCAGCAACATGGCCTCAATAGTTGTGACTGCTGCTTATTCTAGAACAGACGTATTAGTTGCATAATCTGACCAGTGGATGTTTAGGATTGTACAGAGGCAGCGTTGATGGAAGCGTTCTAGGAGTCACAGGTGGTGGCGGTAGATGACCCATGATTCGGATCCATATAAAAGAACAGACAACACAATGGCTCTGTAAACACCGATCTTGGTACTTTTCTTCAAGTGTTTATTTCGCCAGACTCTTTCATGGAGTCTTCCAAAAGCACTATATGCCTTTGCTAACCTGTTGTCTATCTCTCCGTCAATCTTACTGTCCGAGGAGAGGAGGCTACCTAGGTAATTAAACTGTTGGACTGATTTGAGCTCTGATTGGCTAATGGTGATATGGGGATGATGGAAGACTTCCTGAGGTGCCAGTTGAAAGAGAACTTCTGTCTTCTTTAAGCTGACTTCCAGCCCAAAGAGCTCAGCAGCGTCTGCAAAGCAGGATGTTAAACACTGCAGAGCTGCTTCTGTGTGGGCAACAAGGGCAGCGTCATCAGCATAAAGCAACTCCCAGACAAGATGATTTAAGGTCTTAGTGTGAGCCTTCAGTCACCTTAGATTGAATAGACTTCCATCAGTACGGTAACGAATGTAGATACCGTCCTGATCATCGAGGTCTGCTGTGGCTCTTTGGAGCATCATGCTGAAGAAGATTGTGAATAGGGTTGGAGCGAGAACACAGCCTTGTTTCACACCACTGGTTATTAGAAAGGTCTCAGAAAGTGCATTGCCGTATCTGACTTGGCCATGCTGATCCTCATGAAGTAAGATGATCATTTTAAGGAACTTGGAGCATTGTACTTCACTGCTTATTAAAAGAACACCAATAAGGCTTTGTTTCTTTTAAGGGGAACTTTCAGACCTAAATCTGGACCCTTGGGCATTGTTAATTGATTTAGAACAGTGTTTCTCAAACTGTGAGGAGAAATGTAGTTCAAAAAGGATTGTGAAATTCTTAATTAGAGAAAAGAAAGTGGCACTTCGCTTCTGCCATGTGTGTAGAGTAAGAATAGCTGGTTTCTGCAAGTGCTGTCACTAGTAATAGCAGTGTACTGATACAAACCTAGCATCACAAGTTTAAACATATACAATATTAGTGAGCACCAGCATCATTCAAGTGGTGAAGAAGAAAGGGATATTGATGTCTCGCTGTACCGTAAAGTGTTGCTCCCTGTGCTTCATTATGGCTCCAGACTCTGACTCCCACAAAATTAAAGGGTTTAGTGCTGAGAGGATGAAGGAAGAGAGGGTCTTTTGTCTCTTTCCCACAAACTTGAAAATTTTTATGAACTCTTACCCAGAAAGTGTAATGGTGCTGCAGTAACTGTAACTAGTAATGCTTTTTGGTATGAATATTGTTAAGATTTCCGATGTTATTGCACATCCTGAGTTTAAAGTAGTTAAGGGAAACGTCAGTGCCTTTACCAGCTTACAAGATCTCAGCTATTTGAAGAGAGAGGACTATGAAGTAGCTTGCGGGGAGAGAAAAAAAAATTAAAAAAAAAAATCTTACACTGACTTAAAAAAGTGTTCCTTGCTTGGATTTGCTAGCAGCAGCTCCTTTCCGTCAGATTGAAGAAGAGAGTTAGTGCTTGAGTTCAGCCGCTGCAGCTGTATCTCAGCCATTCTGAAGGAGGATATTGGTTGCTGCTGATGGAGGACTTACTCAAAGATAGATGAGCCAAAAGGTGGTTACCTATTCAAAAAGAATTGAAAAACACTCAGGTAGCTTAAGCCAATTTGCTTAAGGTAAGGCTTACATAAAATCAACTTTTAGGTGCTAAACAGATGCTAACAATCATCAAATGAGTTTTATTTCTCCTTGTACCTGTCATATTTCAGCTTGACAAAATCAAAGATGAAACTGTTCAAGCAGATGCTAATTGGCATATAAAACATAGTGAAAATATTTGATAGTTTTCTAGTACTTGCAATTTTGTTACCATCAGGGATTATTAATAGAATTGGTAAGGAAATTGTACTCAATATCTTAATGTGTTTTTTTTTTTTTCATTTTCTTTGTTGGACTAATGAAAGGTCTCAATTTTTTTTTTTATTTATTTTTTAGAAGCTGTTCAACAGCAAGAATAACCTTGGAAACAATAATTCAGACATTTTAGTGCTTTGGACATAATTCAGTGCACTAACACACTTGTATAGTGCTTTGTTAACATCATATACCAATTATTGTTAAAAGCAATAGATTTTGGAAAATATAATTTCTTTTCTTACAGAACTGTGGCGTTGGAGTATTCATCATTAGACCTCCAGTTCTTTGATGTGGTGGCAGCCAGCCATCCTGGATAAAAAGGGCTATGTTATTGTCACATTTAACATTTTATTAGTCTGTCTTGTCCAAAGCCATTTTCCCACTGATTGGTTGGAGTCTTTCAAGACTGTGAACTTGTGTCCTGTGGTGTGTGGCTGGAACCTCATCACTGAAAAATACATAAAAATTCTGTCTTACTAATTCTATTTAATACAGATACTGCAGCAAAGCTTAATAGGTGGAAGAGGAAATAGCTGTGGAGAAGGGTTAGAAATTGTAAAAGGGAGGGGCAAATAATTAGAAATATTTAGTGAATTGCAGTCTGATGGATACAATTTATGCTTTCTACTTGGTGCTATTTTCTAGGTTAAGAAATTTAAATGCAGTAGACAGTAAAATATATATATTTTGTTGTTAAATAGATGTGCAAGTAGAGCCAGGTTATACTTAAAGTCCTGTAGAAATAGTGTCCCAGTGTTCCTGATCTCCAACATAAAGGAAGTTCAGGAAATAATATTTTAGGAAAGAGATAAAACACTTTGTTAATTCTGTCCTTGATTTTTGTGGGCTTGTGGGGTTTTTTTGGTTGGTTGGTTTTGGGTTTGGTTTGGTTTGTCTCTTTTTTTTCTTCCTGTCTCTGATTTTGCTAGCTCTATAGTGCTAGCCAGAACCTCCCCATTGGAGCCTGAATTTTACTGCCTTCAACTGATGGCATTTTCAAGATGAAGGCTAAACATGACTTTAAGATTGTTGCATCCATAAATTTTTTTAAGAATCAGCAGGTGTCTCATCTCTTAAGTTAATTCTGCTGTATCTAAAGGAAATGTGTAATGACCAGATTCCTGGAGTTATGCACCAATGAATTAATTCACATTCTGGCCAGCTGGAGTATCCAGGTGCACTTTAGGATTCACTTGTAGTCTCCTTATAGAAATCCAAGATTGTAGTACAAGAGAAACTAATACTACAAATCCCATTATATAAATTTTTTGTGGCTTCATTTAGAAATTTCTACCCTGATAGGACAGCAGTGTGTCAATAATGAGCTGTAGATTTGGGATTTCTTCATTCAGTCTTCAGAGATGTTCTCTCTTAGTAGGTTGTGTGAAGAACCACATCTTAAAGCCGTGGTTTGTATTTTAAACTGTATTTTAGCTGTATTTCAATATGTGGTGCAAGTATATTGCGTGCAAACATGCTGTAACCCACAGCTGAAGATCCGTAGGTGCTTTGTAACTTTTCAGTACTCTTGACTGGGAGTTTTTGGTGTCCCTATTTATATTTGAGGAAACAGGAAATGTTATGGCTTGTTAGGACACTGGATGAGGAGTAAGAACTATCTGTAAAATTCTGTTTGGTTTTTTTTTTTTGTTTGTTTGTTTGGGTGTTTTGTTTATTTGAGATTTTTTGTTAATACTGTTATATTTTGCTACTTCCTTGTTGTACGGTCACTGTAACATACTAAACATATGACCTGTGAGTCAATCCTTAGATCTGGTGAAATGCTGACTTAGGAGTGAGGATCTCTTTGGAGGTGAGAAGAGAGTAACTGAGGAAGCTGCAGCTGAGAGTGAAGTGGGAGAGGACATGAATACCTGGGCTTCCCTGAGTCTTGTGCTCTCTGCAGAACCCCAACTGCTATATTTATACCAAAATGTTGCTACTGACGTAGCAAACACTTTAAGAGCTATGAACTAAGCTGACAAAAGCTCTCTCCCATCAGCAGCTGCACTTGTTGAGGATTTTGCCGGTTGACTCTGGGGTGTGAATGTTTCCTGCCCTGGGTTGTGATGCTGCACTGACAAAACTGCATGTTGTTGACCAGACCTTGGCTGGGTTTTATGGTATCTGTTACTACAGCATTGAGGTGTCCCTGTTCTCAGGTATTCACTCTCTCTGGCACTCCCCTGAGTTAGGGAAATCCTCTCCTTTGTCTTTTACAGATGCTTGATGATTGATTAACAAGTCTGGTCTAACCAAAACTCCATTGTAGTCAATGGAGAGAGGTGATTCCTAAAGTTTAGAGCAGGATGAGGAGGCTGGAATCCAAAGCACTCCAGTACTTCCACCTTACAGAAGACCTTGCCTCTTACACCGTGAGAAACCAGTGAAGTAGTGAGTGAAGGATCCAGGTGTCCTGGCATCTGTTGTTTCCAATGGACAGTCCTACTTCTAATTCTGTGGGCTCTTGTCCATGACAGTAACAGACAAAGCCTCCGCTGATTGTGAAAAGGTGTTTTTCTGTTTTTTTTTGTAACCATTAAAAAGACTTTTGCACTGAAGGATTTGTTAGTAGAATGATAGCATTAATTATAAGACAAAATGGTATGTTTACTGGCTTGAAATTCTGTTTTTTGACAGAGGCATAGATACCTTTTTTTTTTTTCCTTAATGCTGAGTGTTTCCCACTAACAGATGTGCTGCATCTGCTCTTTTTTTTTCTTTTTCTTTTTTTTTTTTTTTTTTTTGGTGATAGGCTTGAAGATAGCAAGGGCTAAGTGTTTTCTTGTTACTTCTGTGGTTAAAAGGTGTCAGATGGGGAGAGTGGTGTCCCAGTCATGATCCAAAAAACCCAGAAACTACAACCCAACAAACAAACTTTAAAGAAAGAAAAAGCAATGAATCTCTCTTAGCCATGTGGAAAGGAAAGGTATTCATACTTGGCCTAAAATAAACCTATATACAATTTTCTGGTATAGCACAATCAGAGTATATCAGAAGTGCATATACAATACAGGTTTCTGCCCAGATTTAGGCTTCTGTCCTGTTTGCAGTTTGCCATTGCACATACACACACACTTGCTATTTGATCTAGAAGTGCTTTAAATCCAAGTTGGTATACTGGTGGCTTGAACTGGACCTAGGGCTTGGTCAGCACCAGCATGCTGGATATTCTTTGCTTTCCTTTGCTCATCCCGTGACTTCTCCGGAACAAAACAGTGGCCTGGACTCACCTAGCCTACACTCTGGCACGCCTGTGCTTTGTACTTCCTGGTGACTGGTTCCCTATGGGTCCTCCATAGGTATAGGCATGAAAGGATGAAACTGGTGAGGAAACTGAAGTGGGAAATCTCAGTCTCTGTTCTGCAAGTTACTTTAGAAGTGCTACCAAATATTGCAAAAGTAACACGAGCGGGTACTCAAGAAGACAGAGTTAGGGATCTGTGTGCATCTTAGAACACAAAACTTGTAGACATGGTGTGAGACACAGGTGAGCACAGAAGGAGTGACTAGGTATTACTGCATGGTGAATGTCATTAGGGGTACAGCTAGCCAGCATCTCGGACACCTGTGCTAACCAGTCAATGCACATAAACCTTTACCAGGTGCATAAATTCACATTAGCTCCAGTGCTGCCGATGCTCTGTATCATTGTCAGGATTCTCCCCTTTTATGCAGATCAGCAAGTTGCAAGGCCATAATGCCCCGTTGTCATTTCCCACTTGATTTCAGCTATTAATTTAATACCTACACTAGGAAAATAATTTTGTACTAACCAATGTGTTCAGTGCAGATACTGTTATAAGTCAGCTGAAGAGGTCATCTCCTGTAGGGAGCACAAGGTTTACTTTGATCTGTTTTATTTTGTGCATTAAAGCTACAGTCTGGTCTTCTTAGAGCTTTAAATGAGCATCTCAGCATGTGTAAAAGCACACTTCATTCACACTAGTCTAGGAGAGGACATGGAGACAAAAAGTAAAACAAAACCAAAATATGCTAGCACAAAAAATTTCTGTGAAGGAAAATCTCTGAAATATTTTTGGGCTGATTGTAAGGAATTCTGTGAAGTACATTGACTAATAAGGTACATTTGACTTTTTGGAACTGTAAATGCAGCAGAGATATGTAATTTTCCTTATACGTAATTTTATTAAGATTAAGGTAACAAAGCCTTCAAATCTGTTCTCTTTAACATCAGGCAAATATTTAGAGCCGGGGGGGGGGGGGGGGAGGGAAATGTCTTTGAACGGCCTGCCAAGTGGATGTACTCTGCAGAGAATGGAGATGGACTTTTACCTCATTTTTCATGGTTCAAAAAGAAAACAAGGAAATATAACAGCTCACTTTTCTTTGTCTTCTAGTACTGCTACATTCCTATACATGCAGTAAACAGTCGGGTCCATTCACTGCTACCCAAACATAGTTATGTGTTTTGCAGCTTTCACTAGCAGGACTGCGAAAGGGATTCTGGAGGTGGCTGTGAGCTGGCTGGGAAGGGGCCGCGGGAGGTGGTCGCTCATCCGCCTGTCACTCCCAGAGCGAAGAAGGGTTTTATTGGCAAGGAGGCCTGGCTGTGCGCAGGCAGGGTGGCAGGACTGCTGCTGCTGTCAGCTCGGAGTGCTGCCGGCCCAGAGTCTTCCCACAGCCTGTGCTTGCCAACCAGGCTCTTCCTGGGTGATGGCAGAGGGAATCATAGCAGCCACTGCCTGCTTTCAGTGTCATCCCACTTGCAGCTGTGCACAGCGTGCTACTGACAATTTATCTGCCTGGTAGAGAAGCGGAAAGAGTTTTGTCTGGAGACTTACGTGTAGAGGGAGTGCAGCCCAAGGCATTATTAAGAGCAGCAGCTTATTAGCATTGCAGTGGTATTTATTTTACATTTATTAATTTGTAAAGTGTTATCAGATCACTAATTGCAAATTCTGTATCCCAGAAGAGTTCCACCTTTTTTATCCTGTTGATTTTTCTCATCAGGACTTATGCTTAGTCACATCAGTGCCATAGCAGTAGTGTCATAGGAGGGCAAAGCTGTACCATAAGAAGCTGGCTTTAATATTGTTAATAGTTTTTATTATTGAGGATCTATTTGTTGCTTTTTTAACTGTTCCTTACAGGTTCTAATTGACTCGTTGTGGGGTTTTTATGTTTGGGTTTTTTTTCCCAAGTTTTTAGTCTCAAATGCCATATAATAATGCAAATGTGGTATAGAATAGGAAAAGGGGAAAGGAGATGAATAGGATTGACAAAGGACATAAAAGTTGATGGTGTAGAGAATTTAGAAGTACCAAAATAATGATTTGGAAAGTAATCTTCCCAGTATTTATATTATTGCTAAGTTTGGTTATTACAGTCTTTTTGTCATAGTTTCCAATGGGAAACTATAGGTCCTGTGGGAAATAATGGGAAGGAGAGGCAATTACTCTTTTTGTCCTCCATTGTATTGAATCTGCTAGATGATTTATGTTTACTTTATAAAAGGAATTAATAACCCAGATAAAATTTTGTCAAAATATGGAAATATCAAAACAGGACCCACAGTAGCATCTGGAGGAGAAGGGCATGCAGCCTACAGAGCTGTGTGCTCTGCCTGGCAATAGTTTACCTACAGGCTGGCAAACATGTGCTGGATGGCAAACTGGAGTTAACCAGCTCCAGATAAACATATGCTCCCCCCTCTATCTCTCCCAAAAAATGGGGTTTTCTTTTTTTGGGGAACAATAGAGGGAAGAGAGCAGTTGGAAGCAGGGATTGCTTTCACAGGATTGCAGAAAGCTGAAAAAACCCTTGTGAAGGAGGACAACAGGTCAAAGCAGCTGCACATAAATGATACAGTAATCCAGACTGAGGAACTGATCAGTCCAAAAAACTGCGGGGGACAAACCCCACACTTTCTGTCTCACGTGAACTACCTGATCTGCTTCACAGTGTGGATAGAGCAAAGAGCTGAGTCAGCACAACAGACAGAAGCTGCTGTGGAGAAGGGACATGTTAGCTGCTGCAGAATGGAGCAGTTTCACACTTCTGCCTTTTCTCCCATGTGCTGGTATTTGCTAGTCACTTAGGTACATAGCAAGGCAGATCAGGAAGTCGGTCCTGGTGAAAACTGATTTTTTTTTCCCTTTTACTAGCCAGTTTTTAGTTTGAATAGCTTCTCTGGCATGGATCATCTTGGGTGTTCATGTGAAAATAGTAATAGCGGTGAAAGGGGAAGGATGGAAACCAAGGACTGAGACACTATGGCAAGCAGAAACAGAATCCTTTCAGCAGGTGCTTTCATTCAAGTTTGATTAAAATGGTCTTGTGTTATGTTTTTGCCTGTTTATATACTGGCTTAGTTGACTGGACTATAAAATAACAAATCTTTCCCTGATCCTGACCTGACCAGGGAGTCTTGTCTCTAGTTTTCTGTCTATGCAGTGATGGAATACAGAAAACAAATTGAAGGGAAAAATAATTCTTCCTCCACATAATGCACCCATATGCCGAGTTAATTTTTAGACTAATAATTTCCTATAAAAATTAAAGGGAAACAGCTTGTTTTGACTACAGTATTGGCTTATGGTTGGGTTTATGATGGTTTTTTTTGTATTTTGTTTGTTTTATTTGCTTTTTAAGAATTCAGTGAACTGTCATTATTGGAAATTACTAGAGAGGGGGATCCTATGCTGTTTAGGTGATTTGGGAAATTTTTGTGAAGCAGCAGATCTGTGTGATGTGTGGTCATCCAGTCTTGGAAAAAAAAAAAAAGGCTCAGTAGTCACACAGCTGGTGAAGTTCAGTGTATTTCTTTTTGCCATGCAACTTCATCTATGTTTGGGATATAAAAGTGTGTTTTCTTTTAGCCATAAATCTTCTAAAAACACTTGTGTGTGCACCCTGTGTTTATAACAAAGTTCAAAGCATTGCAACATCACCAGGCTAGACTTTTTTTTTTTTCTATTTTGGGACCCAAAGCAAGAGAGCTCTTTTCAGTCAGTCCAAATGCTCGTGTCCACAGATGTAGAGAATAAAGCAGAACTGATACGTCTGGGACCTTAACACCTTCCAGCTGGTGTTTTATCAGAGAGGAACCTGCATGTGTGTACTTAAGAGAGAGGATTACTGTCATCATATCACCATATCTGAAAGGGACAAAAGAAGGTTTAAAAATATTGAATGTCTTCTTGCTTCAGATGTCATTCCTGGAAAATGCCTGTGTTGATATCTAAATCTTCTGTTTCTGTTGGTTAATGAGATGCAGTGTACACAAAAGACCCTTTGATTTGTCAGTTGAGAAGCTGAGTTTATGTCATATGGGCAAAGGTTGACAAAAAGGACTGATAATGTCATCATGCATATGTGTAGAATTGCTGTCTTTATAGTTTACCAGACCAAAGCAGCAGAAACTTTTGGGATCCTACCAAACTTTATGTTAAACAAAAAATGAAATGCTACTAACTTGTTTTGTTTCTTTCAGTTACTGGCTTTGAAATCATATCTTAAGAGCTCAGAGATATTCTAGTTTGGTAATTTTGTTTTTTCTTTCTTTTTTTTCGTTAACCAGAAAAAACCACTATCCTCAATAATAAAAGAAGTCTGTGATGGGTAAGTTCTGCCATATAGTACTTTTGGAAGTATCAGGAGATAATTTTTTTCAAAGAAAATCTGGATATCTTGAATGACTAGTCATTAGTTTCTTAAATCTTGTTGTTCTGTCTTCCAATTTGAATTTGCAATGTGTTTTGGATCAATTGCTTGCAAGACGAGGTTCCTAACAAAGCAGCTCCATCATGTGGGTGACTCTCATTTAGACTGTTTGTTTCTTCCTGCACAGAATGCATTGTACCCACTCAACGCTTGTGGTTTCCTGCAGTTCATGGGTTAAGGGACTAAAGCCCCTGGCTTTGATTTTTGAGCACTTAGTCTAGTGGGTGCTGTAAGTTGGTCCAGTTGATGTGACAGTTCATATGAAACTGAAATGTTAATTGCAAGTTCTGCAATATAGACTAATAATTGGTAAGGCAAATACCTTGCTTTAATTTTAGTATGTTAATAAAAAAAGCCGTTTTAAGCAAGTGCTACCGCACAAGAGAAACTAGTTTATATTCATCAAATTGCTGCTGAGTTAAAAAGGTGATATTTTACATGTAGTATAATGTATCAACTTAATAATATATGTGTTGGGTATTGTATAAGGTAACATAAAATCCTGGTACTGCAAATTATTTTTTCTTGGTCCATTTTAGTGATTTAGTAATCTTGCTTACTGCAAACAACAATCAATAGGATGTATTTGTACTAAAGTTTTCCCTTTGTAAGCATGCTTTTATCTTCATGGAACTCATCATTGAAAGCTATGGAAAAGTATGAGAAATACATGGGAATGACAATTGCTCGTTTGGTCATAATAAAATTATGTGAAGGGTACTTTTTGAATTATTAAGATTTCATTTTGTGATTAATTTATTTTCATATTTCTAAGGTGGTCTCTTGCAAATCATGATCAATTTGCACTGCAGCATGCTGATAGTTCTAATTTCTACATCACAGAGAAGGTGGGTAAATCATTCAATGCAATTCTTGCATAATCTATAAAAATGTTTGCCACAATAATTTATTTTAAATTAAAATATATGAAATTTTTTTTCTGTAATGCAGTGTCAGTGGGAGAGTCGATACTGGGAAACCTGACTTAATGATTTTTAACTGATTTCTTTTTATTTTGGAGAAGCAAAAAGAGTTTGAATGTGTCTTTGAGACTTGAGCACTAACCCCTTCGACTTTGCTATTTGTGTGTGTTTAGTATTCTGCTAACAAGTGGTGTACAGGAAATTGAAATATTTAAAACATGAAGGGCTCTTTGAAGTCTGAGGAGACCTTCATTGCATCTCACTTTCTTTTTTGGCTGATCAGGTAGAAATAAGTTTCAGTGACTGTATAATATTTGCTATTCCTTCCTGCTTGCTGTCTTGTCCTGTCCCAGTTCTGTATGTTCTGTTGGCTTATTTTTTTGGTCCCCAGGTAGTGTGGCAATAGATGATTCATCAAGTGATGCAATGATTTTAGCACAGTGTAATGAAATAGCTGTAGCTGTAATAAAAATGGAATGTCTAATCCAAATATGTGGGGACACGCTCATCTGAATGGGACCAAGCAGAACATTCATTCCTAGCATTACTGATAAAATTGCTGAAATTACAAAAAAAGATTGTTTGTAAGAGTGTACATGTAGTACCTCAGAGGTACAGTTTCTAAGCAATGGGAGAAGAGCATTATGTAAAACCTTCTGCATGGAAATTCCATAACCTCAGTGCATTTTGAACTAAATAGGCACGAGCTCAACTGCATAGATATAGGTGCCTCTTGCTTACCTTGTTATCAGTTTAGTTTGGCTAGCCTATAAGCAGAGGGATCTCTTGATTTTGTTTTGCATTTTACAGTTCTTTAGGATTTGCTAATATAACTGAGACGTGAACTAAGTTTTGTCCTGCTGTAATTCTTACCTGCACCCAAGAAATAAAAGAAACTTAGGCATAGTTAAGCACTTGGAAAGACTAAATTTAGCAAGATAGCAAGAGCGGTTGCTCATAAGATAGTGCTGTGCTTTTTTTTTTTATTTTTTTTTGTAACAGACCAGACAACCTTCTCAATGTGTGACTTTTGTTTTGCTTGCTTGTGTGGTGGTCTGTTGGTTTTTTTTCCTCTCCTTTCTTTTCAAGTTTCAGTTGACAGACACTTCAAAGGCCACTACAAGGAAATCTGTCAAAGTAATTACTGATTGCTGTGTTTTACCTCCACCCAAATTAAATACTGAGACTGTTTTGCTAATTGCCCTCAATGGTGACATTTTTCCAATAAGGCAGACACAATTGAACTTTCCTGTCCGTGTTTAAACTTTGATTATACAGTGAGTATTTCCAAGAAGCCAGGACTGAGTGAATACTCCAGCTTGTTGGAGGCATTTGTCCTGATGCAATTCAGGGAATATTCCAGTCTTTACTTGCACTTTTGGTGGATAGGATCCTGAAGCTTTGGAGAAATGTTTTCTGTTCCACATAAGGCAGTCCAATGGCTTTTGGCTGCCTTTAACTTGCATTAAGGGTGGAAAATTATGGTCTTCTAGGACATTTTGGATTGTACTGCAGAGAGAATTTTGAGTTTGTTTATTCCCTACTGAAAATATGCAGAATGTCTGACTCTGAGTCACATAAATAAGAGAGAAGAGCTCTAAATGCCACCAGAATTACTCAGATGTCTGTGACTTTCATTAGATATTGTTCACTGTTTATCACTGCTTGTTGGATAGTTATAAAGAGAGGCTTATATAGGCCATCACCCCTTTGACATACTTTCCCTCATTTGTGTTCAATAGGATGTTGTTGCTTTCTAAATTAAAACATGAAAATTACCAGGCATGAGGACAAACACATGCATTTCAATGAAGTTACACTTAATAGTTAAAGACCACATTGCTTTAATCTGCCTCTTACTAAATGACATGAGAAGAACTTTTTTGTTACAGTGACAGCTTCCAATAAGTAAATATTTTTCACTGCTTTCAAAGGTGAATTGTATGTCTGTACATATGCAGATAACATTACCTTTAGTTCATATCTCTCTGCAGAGACTGCCTTCCAGGTAGAGATGCCTCTTTAAAACATCCCCATGTTTAAAGTTACCAGAAAGAAAAGCAATTAAGGAATTCTTGTACAAAGTAACAAGAAACTTTGAAGTGAAAATGTTACAAATGTTACATGGCTTACGATTGTACTTTTGGTTTTGGGGGGCAAACAGCTCATCCGTGTTTTGGTTGTCAAATGCAGAACTCAATCTTTTGTAGCTGACCTATATTTCCCACTTATACCGTACATAAATAAAAACAACACCCAAGCAATTCTGTGTTTTTTGTTTTTGTTTTTCTGTATTGGTTGGAAAAAATGCCTCTATAGGAGTAGCAGTAACTCCTTCAGGCAGCATAAGGGCAGTCTTTTAACAAATTTTGAGTTAACCAGGGTTTCTACTAGAAATCGAGCTTATCACAGCAGATCCAGTTTGGTCTGCTGCCTCTGAGGTTCTATTTTGGCTATATCTGTGCCCCTGAAAATGCAGTGGAAATTATTAATTATATATTTTAACCTTTTTTTTGTAAAAATGAGAGAAGTAAAGTAAGAGGTTATGTGAAAAAGTAAACTAAGCAGGCATAGGGCCTAAGCTCAAGTCTGTCTGGTGTTTTGATCACAAAGTAATTGATTTTTGGTTACGTTAATAGATGTGTGGTTTTCTAAAGGCATTGCTTATTGTGGAGGGGCATTTCTTTGGTAGGTCAAACATCTAAAAGCCTGACTTTTGAATCAGGATGTGCTAGATACTATAAAATAGGTATTTAAAAAGTCACCTTTGCTGCAGTCTATCAAGATAGTACCTGAATTAGATGCTTGTGTACATCAGGCATAATAACTCAGGAACACTGTAGCCTGGGCAACCTCAGGTTTAGAAAAAAAAAGCTATATGAAGAGTAGAAAATGCCTGTATAATTTTATGTGCTGTGTATGTTCCTGGACTGAAAACCATAGCTTGGATGACTGTTTGCTGTGTTCCTCTGCTGGCAGTCCTAGGAATCCGGAGACATACATTCAGGTGGCTCATGCAGCACATTGGTGGGTATGTCTGGTCCCTTATCACTGCTCACCTTTGGTCTTGCAGGCCATGGCCTCCTCTAGATCCATTTGTGGATCCAGTGTGTGATTGTGGAAGAATGGTGTTCAAGTTGGTTTCACTGCTGGAGGCACCTGAGCAACTATCAGGAATAAAGGGCTGAGGGGCTTTGTGGGCCAGTGCTGAACTATAGTCAGAACACAGTGCTGAAAGTGGTGACATTTTTTCATATTATCTTTTAAGTGCAAAGACATTCATCTGTCTATTGACTACAGACTATTTTTATTGTCACAATTTTTTTACATCTGATGCCTCTGAGGACTCCCTGTGGGTTTTTTTAATTCTTTCCTGTCTCCCATATTTCCCTTTCAATCTTATTGCTTAAAGCGGAGGAAAGCAGACACAGTTCATTAATTTGGGAGGCTTTTAATTCTGTTTTGCAAGAAGAGCTGCCCCTAGCTTCCTTTTGTTGTCTTTACTTGTCTTTGCACTGTGTTTGCAAATGGGACATCCTTTTACCCCCATATTCCCAAAGAGAGCCTGGGTGAAGTTTCTGGTGCTTGTCCTTTCTCAAAGGTGCTTTTGCGTGTGACCTATTTTTGCTGAACACAACCTGTAATTATATATTCATGTGAAATTCCAGCATGCCATTATAGGCTCCCTGTGTGGGAGTGTATGCAAATGACAGGGCAAGAAGTGAACCACTTGTAGGGTTGGGGCTTTTTGATTTTTGTTCTTTTACATTTTCGTATTCATCTGTTTCACTGATTGATTGAATTTCATTGAGTTGAAAGTTTCTGGTTCACTGAAGGACCAGTTGCTTCAGCTGAGAATAAGAAGTAGCAGGAAGACTAGAAACTGAAGAAGTGTCTTAAGTGAGCTGTTTCATTTGCCAATTTGCATTACTCTTTGTAGTGCATTTGTTAATCATGCTACATAAATGATAGATTTGACCTGGATCAAAGTATGCCGAGCTTTCCCTTTTCTCTGCCACAGATAAGACATGGTATTTCCTTCATATTCACAGATTTCTTACTATTTTGGGGCACCTGCACAGCCCTGCAGAAAGTCCCTACAGTAAGGGCAGCACAAGGAGTCAGAGTGGCTGTGCTCCTCCCTGCTTGGCAAATGCTGGGTAACACTGCCCTGTGAACTCCAGCAAAAAGTGGTGGACACCAGTTTATTTTTCCAGTGAGCAGAAGTATAACTTGAGTATCCATATACTAAATCACTCTCAATCCTGCTTCATTGAGGCTGATTTCAAGAACAGTGGGTAGTGGTCACCCTTCTTTTAGCAAATCAGTTCTAGTCTTTAGGACTCATTTTGTAGGACTTCTGGTTTATAGTAAATTTTCCAAAGAAAATAATTGTGTCCTGTCAACTTGTTATACTTCCTGGACCCAGCACGAACAGCCTAATTCTTTTTCTTGCCTCCTTTCTAAAAAGGTTTGACAATCTTCTATTTAGTTCCTCAGTTGCACATCAAGGCCGATGAGATGGATTGAGAGTTTTCTAAAAAAGCTGTATAGATATTTATTTTCTTTAATTAAATTTGTCATTTTGCCTCTCAAGCAGTCACTAGAGAGGAAAGGCTCTGAAAAGGTTTGTCTTTCTGTTACAGCACTTGAAGGTAAGTATGGCATACCACAGGCACAGTACAACCGTTTGGGTTCACGTGATAGTAAACAGTTGTCTGTAAGGTTTGGCCGACACAGAAATGCTCTTTAAATATTCTCTATACTTAAAGAACAACCTATTTGGATGGGTAGTTTTCCAAAGGGCAGTGAACAAACATCACAGGCTACTGCTGAAAAAGGATGGTTCTGATTTCTTCTCCCCTTCCCCAGAAGATCCTGCCACTTCATCTATGCTAGCTACAACATTTTTTGACCATTTTTGAAGGTGGTGGCAAGAGGGGGAATCATTTTGTGCCACTTGAATTCATTAAATTTGCTTAATAAAAAGGCTGCCTGATCTGATGTAAGGACAAGGCAAGGCTCTTGAATCATATCCAGGAATAGGCTTTAGAGAAGAAAGAAGTTAAAGGAAGGGTAGGAAGAGGAATGAAACTTTGCTCTTTTTAACAGCTGTGAGCTGTCTCTCAGTTTTTTCTGGAACTCATTTAAGCTGACGTAGAACAAACTTTTTGTCAAATTCCAACTGTAGTCAAAAATGGAAAAGGAATGTTTTTACCTACAGTCCCTCTTGGGTGAGAGGAAGGACACAGGAAAGGGCGTTAGGAGTGGGATGTATATATTAGAGAAGCACAAGCACCTGCAGGCTTCCCCTGAAGTTTCAGTATAGTTCCAAATGTGGTGCTTGCAAAAAGAGCTGGCCCACTTTCCTGCTTATATTATAGTGCTTACTCCTGTCTTTTTCCATACACACTGAGCAAACCCCAAAACGATACAGTTTTCATCTGGTTTAGCTCCCTTGTTGACTGATCAACCAGTTATACAACTACCTATGCTACATAAAGCAGTAGTAGGAATGAGAAAGGGGATGAAAAGCAAGACTCTATGGTAGCAGACTGTGTTTTAATTTGGCAAAAGTGACTCTGAAACACAGTCTTAGCTTGGGTCTTCAGCTATTTCTTTTAGTAGCAGCATCTGCTTAAGGAGCAGCTGTGCAGCTCCTGTGCTGACCCCTCAGTAGTGCTGTGGGTGAATGTGGATGAACTGCACTGGAGAGCTGACTTTGATTTGAAAATCCTTACTTACCTTTGTTTGTTAGGGTTTTTTTTTTGTGTGTCCATACTAGCACCCTGTTCTGATTTCCCCACCTGATCTCACCAATAAAAGGATGATCCCAGCTAAGTCTGTCATTTCCTGATGTTTATTTTACAGAGTGCAGCTCTTATTAACAAACTTATCAGAGGATGATGGGTCTGCTTGTTATCTGCCCACCTCTTCCGTGTTACTGGTACAACTGTCTGTGTGTGGTTGCTTGAATTGGGGAACTGATCCAGGTTAAAAATAACTTGTCTGTAACTTCTTTTAATGTGTCAGAAGGATGTCTGCCCACGGCGTAATACCACTGCTGCTTTGCAGAGCAAGGGGTACCTGGTAAAGTTGTCCTTGTAGATCATTCCACCTGCAGATGAGCAAATCATGCAAAGTATGGTCTTTTTCTTAGTATGTGGTTTAAGTAGCAGTCAAGTTGGTTACTACTGTGAGTTGCTGGAGAAAAAGGTAGTTGAGCTTTCTTTTTCCTCACCATTACTTCATTCTCTTTGCTTCACTAACATCCTAGTGACTACTGCTGGAAGGCAAGTTGATTCAAGTCATGGATCTGACAAAAGAAAACTCTGGAATATTTTTTTACTCCTCATTTTTGTGAATGAAGGGGAGAAGCAGAGGTAACTTTTTAAAGGTTAGGTGGTTAACTGCGCTGCTGCATGTTGGAAGATCCGATGTGAAGGAAACGTTGGGAACCCACACACTAGAAGGGTATGAGCAGAATTGCGCCTCTTGTGGCTGCAGAGTTGCACTGGCTAATGTATACCCTGAAATTGCATCACTGCTGTATCTTGGTTTATTTACTAGTTTCTGTGATCCTTGAATAGGGGTAGATAAACAGCACGCAGAAAACATCCTCTTTTTAGAAACTTCAGCCAAACTATTTAATTTTGATAAAGTTTTATCAACAAATTATAACATGAAAAACTAGAAGACATTGTCCCCGTGTCCAACAGCTTCCCAGAAAAGGAATTTTGTCACAAGATTAATTGCATCAGTATTTCTTCTAAAAGAGTACAGTTCTGTCATACCAAGTAGCACAATGTTGAAATTACCTATGTCACTTAGCTTTCATCTTATTAAACATTTTGGTGACAATAAATGAACTTAAGAAGTTCCCTATCAAATCACCAAAATCTTATATCTAACCTCATAATTGGCCTCCAGCTGTAACAGTAGCAAATGCTGTTCAGGGTAGTGATGGCTTTCACTCCCTTTGTGCTTCCTCAGTATTCCCATTTGTTATATTACAGGTGTTGGAAGCTACACTTAGTCCATTTAATATCCCATATAAAGGCCATGCAACTCTTTCGTCTCTTCTTGAACCTGTTGATATGGCCTACTTTCACAACCTTTTGTGACAGCAAGCTCAAGTAGCTCACTGCCTGCTGAATGAAGAGGTGTATTCTTTATCTGCTTTAAACTGATCCCTTACTGCTTTCATCAAGTACCCCTAAGTTCTCATACTTCAGGGTTTCATAACAACAGTTCTGCATTCAGCTTGTTCACTACATTCCTTCCTGTGTCCTTTGTCCCTTCAAACTGTGGAGACCCTGCCTTGTGATGCAACTGCTGAAGCCCATTGTACACTTGCCTTTGTATTTTCCCTCACATTACTGTGTCCTTCTAAACATAGGAAGATCAAAACTGCATACAGTGCCCTGCACATGGGTACATGAAGTTCTTGTCTTGTGGCAAAGTGACGCCCTCTGTCTTGTGCACAGTACTACTTCTGATGACCCCCAGTGTTTCCTGGATGCTGTAGCACATTGAGTCAGTGCTTTAAGGGAGATCTGCCAACAGGAACTTCACTTCTCTTTCCTAAGTTGTTGACTTAGAAATGAACTCTATAACTCTATTATGTGTCATTTTGTCCTTATTTACAACTTGCCCAAACCTGTCCTCTTGAAAATGTAATGGAGTCATTAACATCAAGTGTATTTCACAGCTCTAATTTTTAGTTATTGTGTTCATTTGGAAGAAGATGTAAAAATAGCAGTAGTATGGAAATAGGAATGAATCTATTACTTAGTGATATAAACACCTGAAGAATGGCTGTTACACTGTTATACTTTAGGCTGGTTAGAGAAGTCTGAGGGAAGCTTTTTGGTCAAGGCTAAAGAATAGCACTGAGTGAGCTATGCCCATAGGAACCAATGCTTTTAGGTCTTCCTCAAATATATTAAGAAAACATTTCATTCCAACCAGTTACAGTGAACTGCATCTTGAGGCATTTTGCTGGGTATAACAGACTATTAAAATGATAAGACAAATACATGGCAAAACAAATTTCAGTTTTGCCTGATAAATTTTCCAAAGTGTCTCTCGAGCAAAGCTCTGAATAAATAACTTGACTATTTCAGTAAGATTTTTTTAAAGCTAATTCGCATAGCTTTATCCCTCTGCTTGATTTCGTGGACTCTGTTAATGCCTGAGGCCAACTTTCTAGATTCAAGTCTCCTGCATATGTTAAAGCAGAGCTTTGAGAAGGAACAGAATCTGGTGGCAGGTAGTAATAGAAACATAGAATCATTTAGGTTGGAAAAGACCTCTAAGATCATCAAGTCCAACCATCAACCTAACGCTGCCAAGTCCAACACTAAACTGTGCCACCAAGTGCCACATCTACACGTCTTTTAAATGCCTGCAGGGATAGTGACTCAACCACTGTGCAGCCTGTTCCAATGCTTGGCAACCCTTTCTGAGAAGAAATTTTTCCTCATTGACCTTCCTTCTGATTCTTACCCATAAAAACACTATTGTCACCATCACTAAGCTCTAGACAGTCAAAACACTCCCTAAGATAGAGGGCTATCCCACTGCCTCTCCTTCCTTGCCTATCCCTTCTGAAATGTTTACTGTTCAAGTACATTCATGTTGCTCCAACTGGTGGAATTAGAAGGCAGAGGGTCCTAAGATATGAACACAAGATGAAATGTCCAAGTATCCTCTACTTCCTGCTGTGTTATGCTCTTTGTCTTCATGATAGTATTTGGCTATCTGATTGAAAACTCATCTTGGAAATATTACCTATCTAATTAGAATAAAATAATCCTTTGATATATTATATTCTATTTTGCTAGATTTCGATACTGTGAGCAGAAAAGGTCTATGGCAGATTTTGGAACGTTTAGGTTGTCCCCTCACATTCCTTAAAATGATCATCTCACTCCATGAGGATCAGCATGGCCAAGTCAGATATGGAGATGCACTTTCTGAGCCCTTTCTAATAACCAATGGTGTGAAACAAGGCTGTGTTCTCTCTCTTACCCTATTCACCCTATTCTTCTTCAGCATGATGCTCCAAAGGGCCACAGCAGACCTCGATGATCAGGACAGTATCTACATTCGATACCGTACTGATGGGAAGCTTTTTCAACCTAAGGCGACTGAAGGCCCACACCAAGACCTTAAATCATGTTGTCTGGGAGCTGCTCTATGCTGATGACGCTGCCCTTGTCGCCCACACAGAAGCAGCTCTGCAGCATTTAACATCCTGCTTTGCAGATGCTGCTGAGCTCTTTGAGCTGGAAGTCAGCTTAAAGAAGACAGAAGTTCTCTTTCGATCGGCACCTCAGGAAGTCTTCCATCATCCCCATATCACCATTGGCCAATCAGAACTCAAATCAGTCCAACAGTTTAATTACCTAGGTAACCTCCTCTCCTCGGATGGTAAGATTGACGGAGAGATAGACAACAGGTTAGCAAAGGCATACAGTGCTTTTGGAAGACTCCATAAAAGAGTCTGGCGAAATAAACACTTGAAGAAAAGTACCAAGATCAGTGTTTACAGAGCCATAGTGCTGTCTACTCTCTTATATGGATCTGAATCATGGGTCATATACTGCCACCACCTGCGTCTCCTAGAACGCTTCCATCAACGCTGTCTCTGTACAATCCTAAACATCCACTGGTCAGATTATGTGACCAATACATCTGTTCTAGAATAAGCAGCAGTCACAACTATTGAGGCCATGTTGCTGAGAACACAGCTGTGTTGGGCAGGGCACGTCTCCAGGATGAAGGACCACCACCTCCCTAAGATCCTGCTTTATGTTGAACTTGCCACCAGCTGCCGCAAGAGAGGAGCCCCGAAGAGAAGATACAAGGGACTCCCTGAAACAACATCTCAGCCTTGGCCGTATTGATGAACATCACTGGTCTACTCTGGCCTCAAATCAGGAGGCCTGGAGACACACCAACTATAACGCTGCTGCTTCCTTTGAGAACGCACGCAGGATCGCTCTCGAGGAGAAAAGACAATGGAGAAAGAATCGTTTCTTGCAGAATATACCACCTAAGGAGTCTTTCTGTTGTGCCTTTTGCAATCGGATATGTCTATCTTGTATTGGCCTCATTAGCCACCAGTGTGCTTGTAACAAATATGGATAGAGCCTCCTAAATCTTCATTCATGAAGCCTAGCTATGATTTTGCTAGATATAATATTGCAAATGGGGCTTATTTGTACTGATAATATAACTGCTGTTTTAATCCTAGATAACATTTACAATAAACCTATTTTCTTGTTATGGAGTTTTTTAGAGCCATTTTGCATAGTACCATTGGATAGTTCCTTCACAGCTCAGGATTAAGCTTTCCTAATACAACAGCATGAACAGTATCTACAAACCTCCTGTACACTTGAGAAACAGACCAGGAGTATCTTGGAAAAGGGTTTGTTTGTTTGTTTTTGTCTTGTTTGGTTTTTTTTTCCACCATAGGTGGTGGTAAGCCCTGTCCTAAATAGCAGTGTTGCTAGTAAGTATGATTGCCAAAGCCGTGCTGCTGTAATGATGTTCTGTTATCCTGGAAAAGAAATCCACAGGATATCATCCCAGAAACTAAGCCGATTAACTGTGTGTAAACGTTGCAATTGAAATTAACTGGCATGCTGACTACTGCATCACACAGTTAATGTAGGAAATCCTCTTGGCTTAGTGGTGTGCTTATACACTGTTTCTTGGTATGTGCTTAAGCCATTATTTAGAGTGAATAAACAAAATTGTATTTTTTTATTGGGCAACAGCTAACCCTTTTCAAATTTTGGCTAGCTTGTGACTTGATTTTGAATACTTTCAGAGAGAAGGCGTAGGCGGTTTTCCTTAAGCCTTTGTTTAAATCAGGAGTTGAAGATGAACTCTCTATCTGTTGAGGTAGCAACAACTGAATTTACAGTAGAGGACAAGCACACGCACCTTGCTCTGAGGCAGACATAATGAAAGATCCGTGGACTTTGTGTGTTATGGGCTCTGACAAACTTTGTACCTTTGAGTCTGAAACCTTTGGTGTTTCAGATTTGTCTTGCTGATTAAACAGAAGGACTCCAAAGAAAACATCCAGTGATGCTTTTAATACTCTGCGTGTTCTTTTTCCTCTGATATTTTGTATATAACCTGCTGACGTAAGGTTACTCTGGAAAATAGTACTTCTCTTGTTTATCCCTATGGGGTATCTGAACTTTGACCTGGTGATCGGCTTCCCTTTTTCCACTTGTTTTTAAATTCCTATAACTACTGAGAAATAGTGTATTTTTAACAAGATATTTTTCCTTGCTAGCTTGGTTGTAGATTCAATCTATGCAATTTATCTTCTGTAATTAGAGGTTTTAACCTGCATGATTTACACTCTAGAGAATATATCAGATTAAGACCAAGTTTTTATGACTTAGAGTTTCTGTTTGTGACAAAACTACTGTAATTGAACAAACTGTGGAGCATGGTTTCAACTGAAGAAACTATGAATTAATGTAATTCAAGCTGTGACTGACACCTTGCTGCTCCCAAAAAGGTGAGATATAATTCCTCCTCATGCTTCCCTTCTTCTCTTTTCATCCACTGCTTCTCTTCTCCCAGAGATGTGGTTCCACCATCTTTCTTGGGTTTGCGCTGTTGCTGAACTCTTGTAAAGCTTGTTTGTGTCTGTTAACAGAAAACTTTCTTGTCTTTACTGCTGGAACTAATTTCTGCCAGGTTAGTGAGACTGACCCACAAACAGATCTGTCCAGTACCAGAGCTCGTGCCAGGTGGAAAAGGAAGCACACTGGTGGGAGGTAGAAGTACTCAACTGTTCAGCAAACTCCTCAGGTCTCTGGAGACTACTCTGTAGCCTTCTTACTCTACGCTCAGCACCTCTTGTTTGCAGTGGACTAAGAGTGTTTACAGTGATGTTTACTGTGGCCTAGATTAGGTGACTTAACTTGCTAAACCAAAAACTCATTTGTACACCTGATTTGGTAGTTCATGTTAATCGCAGCAGGAAACATGAGAAACTTTTAAGCCTAAAGTTTTGCTGCTACAAAAAATAAGCTTGTGTGTGTGCTCTTATTTATGTTTAAGAACAGTCTATTTGTTTATTAGCTCCAATGTTTTCATAAAGATGTCAGTGAACTTTAACTTCTGAATGTGATTGGTACAGTTTAAGTTGTTCAAGTGTTGTCTGATTCCCTGATTTTAATATTGTTTCATGCTGGGATTTGCTGCCTTCCAAATAAAGCTATGTCTATGTGTGCACACACATACTCTGTCTGGCCTAACGCACCTGAGGTCCAATGGCTTAGTCTAAGCTGTTGGTGGAGGTAGATTTAGCCTATTCTCACTGTCTGTCCTAAAGCAATTGCTTTTATACAGTTCCACAAATCCAGGAGATAACAGTTTAAGCCACCACAACTGTTTGTGTGAAGTGAGTTTGTTTCAACACTGACTGAGATTAAACCACACAAATGCACTATTGCCACTTCACAGAGATTCCTTAGACATGATGAAACGTAGCTGGGTCTGGTGCTGTTTTACAACAAGAGGAGAAAATCTGGCACTTTGTTTTTGCTGTGGGAAGTCACCCTGTATTTAGCTGCTCACCCTTTGCCCCAGCCTGGCTGGCCTCCCAGAGGCTCTTCTGGCAGAAGGAGACTGCTGAGGGCTGAGATGAATTAGTTGCATATATAGGCAAAGATGCTGTAAGAAAGCTTCTGCCTTGTACCCCCTGTGTTGTCTGGCACTTCAATTATTTCAGTTAGAGTGAAGAAGTCTTTGTGGGTGGAGAGTAGCTAGTACCAATCCCACAGACAACTTGGATACCGAGAAAGAGACAATGTACTGGAGTTTTATTTTGGGACTGCTTGACCTCATTTCAGGCGAGATTTATCTGTTTTTTAGCATTTTGGATTTGAGATGTGTCGGAATGGGAAGAAGAAAAAGGAAATAAATTTGGGAAAAACTGCCTGAGGAGAAATACACCTTCTTGGTTTTTTTTGGCTAAACACCAGTCTGCAAAAAGCTTGCAATGTGGTCTTCAGTACAAAATTAGCTCTTCTCTCTTAAACTGTTAAGGATTCCTCCAATTCCTTTGACAAGTTAGGGTATTGGCTCACGAACAAGCTGCTGAACTATGACTGACGTTGTGACTGTGCACTGTGCTATACACAGTCAGTACCTGTTAGTATGTTCATTGTGCTAGGTACCTTGTTCTCCTAGCCTGTGGTGAACAGGAGGTAGCTTGTTCAAGGAGGGGGAGGCTTCTCTATGCTTACCACAGGAGAAGACTATGCTCATGGGCTTTGACCACAAAGTTGTAAGGACAACTTAAGCTTATGGCATGGCAACTTTTTCATCTACCCAGAGCTTTAGTTTAATTGAACACGTTATGTGAGTTTAACCAAAAGAAAATGTTTAATGCCCCCTCTTTCTGCCAACTGGCTAAGGAGAAGGGCTTATGGCATGTTTGAACTTTGCTTACTGCTAACTTGCAGTACTTTTTTTACTTTGAGGGAGAGTACAAAGTCGTGGTGGCAGAGTTCAGTGGGTAGGTTCCAGTGGTTTAAGTCAGCATGTTCTTCTTATAGAAAACAGAGAACCACTGGGATAAATTCTAAATCCTGCAGATGTTTAATGACAGGTTTCAGCAAACTTACAAACTCTTCAAGTATGTACAATACCAGAGCCAGACACCATGGACAGTATATTTCAAAGAAATATTTAGAGGTTGCCAATGGAAGCTAAACTTTGAAAAACATGAAGTCACTCTTGAAAGGGTTCAAATTTGCTAAGTATCATGTCAACAGCCACCTATTTCTTGAAGCTAATGTTATATGCCTCAGTGAGGAAAATACTGTATAGTTGTTAGCTTACATATGAAAGAGGGAAGCTTTTGCATGCAGACAGGGGAAAATACTGTTGCATGTTTAGTATGACGTTCTGCTCAATGCATGTTTCATCTTTTTATGTGAGTTTTCAATGAAACCTTTGGATTTTTCTCTTTCAGAATCGTAATGAAATAAAAAACGGAGCCATCCTTCGATTAACAACATCTCCGGTGAGTTACTATTGTGCTCTTCTCTTCCTTCAAAGTGAAGATTCAATTAGTAAATCATTGTGAACTAATGGATGTATTTTTAAGGTTTATCCACAGTGTATCCCACAATCCTCCTGCAAAGGTTATGAATTATGGAAGCAGGGGTGATATCTCTGAGTGGGTGGGGTTTTTTGTGTCTCACTTTTCTTCCACTGGGAACAACTTTCCTGTCCGAGATACTTCTGTTTTCATGCTGACATTGCAGCCTCACTCAAGTTGCTCCTTTTCTGCCACAGAGCTCAAAGCCATGAAGCCAGGAGGAAGGGCAGGGATTTGAACCATAGAGACCTCTGTTGGTAGTCTCAGGTCAGAGCTGTCCTGCTCTCTGGGTTCGTGTTGAGTGTAGCAACTGTAACAGTGAGATTTTACGGGATGGTGGGTTTTTTTGCTGGTGTGTTTTTTGGGTGTTTTTATTTTAATATTTTTTTAAATTTTTTTTCCAACACTATCTCCTTGCCAGCTTCTGGAAAGCATGGCAGAGTTGCTGGTTGCCTTGAAATGGTCCGTTTTACTGCTGAGTTGAGCAGTACTGGTGCTACATGCTGAAAGCCACTATTAGTCCTGGAAGATGAATGCGTAAGGCAGCAGCAATCCCATTTTGTTGCTGACAACTGTAGTGTTCCATTAAAATGCTTTACCTCTTCATGGTGGTGTTCTATCTTCTGCGGATTCAAAGCGTTATTATGACCAAACTCTGCCGCCCAGTAGCTTATTAACAGAAAGCACTTATCTGCGGCCAACTGGGCAAAGGCAAGAGATCTCCATTATCCTTCATCATCTTGTTCAGTTGTCTTTGTATACAGAGTTTTATAGTCATAAAAATAATAATGGCCAGTCTTCGCGAGCGAAGATTTGGGAAAGGTCATTAACCCTTTGAGCCTGCGCAGTGGATTTTTTTGGTGAGACACAGCTTGCGCTGAACTGAGCCCACCCTTTAATCCTGAGGTTCATCTGCCGGGGCCAAGCAAACTTGGACAGTGGCAGTGAGGTCCCCAGGACGTAGGTTTGTTTAGAGTGACCTTCTCTTAGATGGATTGCCTCACAGGGCTGACGAACTCCATCTGCCCGGGGGGCTGGGAATCGAACCCGGGTCGCAGCGGTGAGAGTCCTGCACCCTAACCACTAGACCACCAGAGTCATAAAAATAAACAGCAGTTTAAGACCATGGCTCTGTCACGGTCTGTGTGGCTCCAGTCTCTTGGCATATGTCTCCAGAACAACCTTGTACACCGGGAAGCCACTTGCTGGTAGAGTAAACCCCACTTGGTGGAACTTACTCAGAAACAGAAAACCCCAGCACTAGGTCCTTCTAACCTCTGGGACTTCTTAAGAACAAATATCCTCTCCAGTACTGCCCAGACTTGTGATCTCATGGAATCAAAACAACATCTGTGGTTCCTCAAGAACCAACATGGTCCAAATGCACTGTATGATTCTTTTTGTGTAACCACAGCATGGAGTAACCCCATGAGATGACTCCTGGAATCCTCCCCTGTCTCAAAATCCACAACCAGTTGCACCATGCAAAACTGAAGAGAGGCTGTGCTGCCACTGATCTGTGAAAATGGCTGGCTCGCTGTTTTCATGATACTTGGATCAAGCAATTAGAAATGTGACCTACAAACACAAAAGACAAATTTTGGATGTAGAACACTTTCTGGTACTACCTATGGGCAGGAAGGTGTGATTTTGCATAGGGCCATCATCTGCTTGGTGAGTTTCTTTGGGGATTTATCTTAGGGTCAGTTAGCCAAGACAGGAGTCCTTAGGATGCTGAGATATTGCTTGTTGCTTACCAAATTATGAACTTCTCTGGCACTGGCCTGCAGTTATGAATGACTCAGCCATCCTGTTTTAAGATAAAGGCTGGTCTACTCCTGAGTATTCAATATTGATATTTATCCCTGAACCAGTGTTTGTTTTCAAACTTACTGATGTTTTTAAAAAGTTTTTTTTTAATTTTTTCCCAAAATCAGAGAGGTAGTTTAGAAGGTTTTGAAGGAACAGATTGGCTTTTGTCAGATTAGAGAGTATTTGTATTCTTTCAGTAGATACAAAATGAAGTTCTGCATGTTCCCACTCTACAATAGCCTCTTTGCTCTTTAAGGTACTGTTGAAATGGTCATCATAGCAGTACCTAAAATAGATAGATTAAAGGCTTCCAAGCTGTGGTTTTTAAAGTGGTGACCCACACAGAGCTTGTCGTTTACCCTGAAAAGCTAACAGGCCATCTGTTTCCATTTTTTCCTCTGAAATTCCATATGAGAGGAGCAGTAGTTGGAAGAGATAATGTGAAGAACAGGCTGCATGATACACTCCTGCAAAATGGGAAAGATGCTTTCTTAGCTGTTAGTACTGGGTGGGCAATGTTTTTCTAATCATGTGAAAATATTAAGATTCTGAATTCCTCTCCCCCCTGCCCCCCCCCCCTTTTTTCTATTGTACAACAGTATAAAGCTGAAACTATCTTTCGCCTTCCACTAGAAAAAGAAAATCATACCAATAAAATTGCTTTATGAAAAGGTGGAGGAATTAGGGAAGAAGAGAAAGATTGAGAGAACTTAAAAGAAAGCACATATGGATTATGCAGTTTCTGGGATAGTTTCAGAAAGACCTGAACTGCCTACTTCCTGGCTGTTGTGGGGGAAAAAAATCTGCCCTGAACTTCAGAAGTCTTTTGAGGAAACCTTTTTTTCCTTGAAGAGTTGAGAGGAGTTGAGTTGACCAATTCTGAAGGCTGCATGAACTTAAAATGCTTTTCTAGTGATTAATTTTTATGCAGTTTATTACCATGACAGCCAGTAGTCTGGCTGTACCCATTCACAGTTGCATGGCCTGAGTCATAGAAATTTGGGTGAGAAGGATGAGATACGATCTTTTCGAGTCCTGTTGTCATAAGCCTAAAATTTTTTTATTGCTCATGTACCCAGAGTAGGTGCTATTAAAGATTAAAAGGAGAGAGGAAAGAAAGTAGAAAACCATAATCTTTTGGGTTGTCTTTTTTAAAAATAGGATTTGAAATCTGTCTCCTCAAATCTAAATGTTAAATATTTTCTCTTTTTTAATCTCGAGTTTGGATTATTTTGTGTGTGTATACAGGGATCTTTTTCTGAAAACCATTGTTAATATTGCAAGGGCAAAACTGCAGTTATGGTGTGCTGCTAAATCCATTATAAATACTTGCCTTGAGAGATTTACAATGTGCCTATTTTAAATTTCTTTGAGTTAAAGGTTTGCAAATGCCGGTCGTTAGGCCTGGTGGGAATTTGAACTGCCTCTTTGTTTCCGTAGGTCTGTTTGCTAAATTTGTGCCATTCTCTGAAAAGCTGTTTTTTCTAAACAATGCTATTTTTTTTCCCCTCTATAAACCGCTCACCACACAGACACTGTTTCCTAGGTAACTTGAGTACAGATTGAATTTCTCTCGTATTATCCCTGTTCCTATATCATCTTTCTTATTTATTTTAACCTCTCCTATCATCTTTCTTACCAGCTCTCTGGGCTGTTTTGTGTTTTTGCAGTTTTCTGTGACCTGTTTTCCCCCTTTGTCCATTTGCATTTCTGGAGGGACTCATCAAAAGTTTCTTATGCAACTTTTCTTTGTGTTTGAACATATGTGACAGTCGAAATGCCGTATCGCTATTGCCTGTTTTGTGATACCTGTATTCCAATGCATGGTGGGTAGGTGTATAAATGAACTGTTAATTGCTCCCGAGTGTGAGACTGATCCAAAAGGAGTTTTGTGTCCTGCAATGCAGCAAGCAGAGTCCAACCTTTTAGTCTGTTCAACTGCAGGATTTCTTCAATCAGATCCTGCAAATCCTTCTTCAAATGACTAATCCTTTTTAAAAGATGCTAAAATACTGGGAAAATTAAATTAAAGGAACTGGCTTCCTTTTTTAAATTTAATAATTTCCTAACAGAAATGGTTATTTGAACACCAACTGTTTATTTAAAAGTAGCTTCTTGGGCACTTACAAAACATGCCTTGCTCATTAACTATATACCTTAAACAGTGAGTCAAGGGGTAGCCTTTTCTGATGTGGTTTTTATGGGGCTCGATAATTTATGTTTTTCACATGTTTTTCTTTGATCCCTTGGTCAGAGATCAGTTGAGTTTTCAAACTTGTAAGTTGTTTGTAGGCAGATGTATTGCGTTATATCATGAGCAATCATGTAAATAGGGGTGTTCAGTAATAGTCATCATAGTGTTTTCTCTGAATGCTTCTACAGATAGGAGGAATGTGGGTTTTTATTTATATGTGATCTCAACAAGTTTTTTTAACCTGTTACTGCTTATAAATCTTAATCCTTTATCTTTAAGTAAATGTTTAGGATTTGGTCTATAATCTTTGCCCTACAACTGCTTTAATATATTCTGTAAATGCATAAATTTTTGCAGTTCTAACCTATGATTGTGCTTATGTTTATCATGTAATGTTAAATTAGTTGTTAATTGAACTTTATACCAGAAGCATTGACCATGGAGGTCAATAAGCTACTTTTATATTTGTCTTCTCATAGTACAAGACAAAGATTAGAGAAGTGAAGTTGGGTTTTGTCTTTTTACAGACAAAGGTTTCATTTCATTTTTTCAGGTTTCCAAAGACATGTTTTGAATAGTAAGCAAAAAGGATTGTTTCAAATGCAGCAAGAGGGAAAAATGCTTATAAAACATTGAGAAGTGGCTACTGATTGCATAAGCTTATTTTAGACGTATTTACATAATATGTATGGTTATGCATCTGTAATGCTTTTGTCATTGATTTAATAAGTGACTCTAGATGTGACCATTTCTCTATTCCTGCTCCCATAATTGAGTATTGTGATTCCATAGGACTGCTCAATGTGTCAGGTCTGTACAGGGCTTTAGACGTGGAAATTGTGCTTCAGCATTCATGTAAAAGATGTTAGCAATTAATTATGTACTAATTAAAATGGAATCTTATTACCTATCTGGCATCACACACTAGTCAGTCTTGGTGGGTCTGTTGAATCTGGTATGTGCACAATGACAATTATGTAACGTATCGACTCCATTGGTCTCTGACATATATGCAGTTCTAGGTGAAGTAGCAATAACAATCTAGGAAAAAGCAGCAGTTTAGGCATTTCAACACTGAGCAATTTCAATTAAACCACAGAAATGCACCTGTTTGGTTAGTACAAAAGTGTATTTGATAGTTACTGATGGTCTGAATGCCCTTTTTCTAGCAGAATGTTGACTAATGTGACAGCAATCTGTAAAGGATAAAGAAGATAACCAATTACATAGGGGTAAAACAGCAATTTAAATCAATGGTCCAAATTTCTTCCATAGCACATTCATGTTTGATAGTGGTTGCTTTTGGATCTGTGACCTCCCTCTCATCCTTACTTGTTGTATTTTGTACTCTGTAGAACCCTGAGTATGTGTGGTTAATAAGTTGCTTTCAAAGTTTACACAAAGTATTCGCTGGCAAAGAAATGATAATTTGATTGGTAGAATCTCTTGTTAGGATGATCTTGGGATTCTTAACCTCCAAATGGCTATTTAAGTCTCTAAGCAAGTCACATTCTGGATTTAGGTCATTAGTTTTCTCTTTAAGCTGACAATCTCATCAAGCTGCTCCTTTTAAGCACTGCTACTCCCTATGGGCAACCTTTCTGGATGTCCTTGGAGCGAGTCATTTAAGACTAGACATGCAGTTTATGCCACTTGACAGCCTTTTGAAATGCTGGGGCTTCAATAGCACACGTTTTACAAACTTCCCTTCCTTCCCTTCTTCTAAACAGGAGAGCAGTTAATTCTGCCATTCATTTACTTGAGCAGCCACATTTCTGTTAATTCCCTCTAATGATTCTCAGTTGTGGAGGTTTATATATATTTTTTTCTTACCTGAGTGATATTTCAGTAAGAGTACAGACATGGCAGCCAGCTCTGCTATTGCTTTAATGAGCTGTGCTCTCTGTCCATCCACTGATGGCTTGTAAATCATTAAAATGGCTCTCTGGTAAACATTCAGAGCATATTTCATCTGGGTTTCATTTTTTAATGCAGTCATAAGTGAGCTGTACATTCCATAAGCACATATGAGTGCTATGGCAACAAGAACTAGGAGGCTTGTGAGAACTGCATGATGTTCATCAAAGCAATATTTTCACCCATCAGGTATTTGGGACAACAACATCCAATGTGACTTCTGTCCATGTTTCCAGTGAGACATATACCAGCACTCTTGCTAAGATAAATATTTGTTTACCCTTTATTCAAGATTTCCTCTGTCCTTGTCCGTTCTTTTTCTTCCAATAGTAGAAGGAGCAAAGTTTATTGGATGCAGTGTCTTGCAAAACTTGTTTATTGGAAGAAAACTACAGCTCTGTGTAAACTTTGGTGATGGAATATTGACATAGCCAGATAAAGCCTATGATGATACTAAGTGCTCTTTTATGTGCTTAAAACAGGGCTGAACCACTTTTGTAACATGGATTTTTGTGCTCTGTAGAGGGTACCAAGCTGTGTCTGAGTGAATATTTTCATTTTAGTCTGGTGAATTTCAAAGCTATCACTGACTGTGGAGGAAAGAGGATTAACATATCTCTGTTGATAGGTTGGTCCGGCTCTTGCTGCTGTTGTGCACTGTAGGTGAGCTGTTATTGCACATCCCTGTACTGATGTTCTCAGTTTGGGGGAGAGGTAGGATTAGCTCTTTCCATGCTTGGTATTGATATGTGTGTAATGGAACTGACTGGACTGGCAGCAGCAGTTCACCAGCCCAAGGTGTTCATGCTAGGGCCAGAAATGTCTCCTCAAGAGAAAGGGTGAACCAGAGATAATCTGATGTCAATGTGTATGAAGAGGAGGCATTGTTTACACAGCACGTTTACACAGCTCTGCTGCCCAAAGTTTGCCCACTCAGACTTACTGGTTGAGCAGCTCATGAGAGCCACTCAGTCACACTGAACTAGCTGTTTTGTTCATCTTTTCTATTTGTTTCATTTTCACTGAGTCCAGGAGCTTTCAGAGAACCAGGTTCCCATGGAAAGCTGGAAGAGCTGTATCCTTCAGTAGGCAGATAGTGGGGGTGGAAACTTCCCAAATCTATGGCAAGTAGAAGGCATGTGCACAATTTTAATGAGCTTAAGGTTAAATTTGAGCAACCATGTCCGAAGTCAGGGCAATGCAGCTGCCATGGCAGTACTGAAAATTTTTCAGTGTTTCTTTTCTGAGGTGGTCAGGAATTCAGACATTGCATGTACTCTGAGAAACGGTAATGTTTTGAGGATGCTTTGCATCTCTGAGTCTTCCTGAGTTTTTATAGTGGGGAATCTAGAGTAAGAAACAGCTCCATGAATGAGGAAGTTTGGTAAGGTAGGTGTTGGCTGTTGAACTTCTGGTTCAGGTAATGATAGTTGCTCTGAGTTTTTGCAGCTAATTATACAAGAGTACTTGAGCAAGATTTTCTTCACCCTCCCTGATGAAGGAAGAGGGTTGGAGGAATTATTCTGTTGTTACCCTGGAAGTTGAAAGTTAGTGGTGTCTATTTTTACTTTTTCCATGGACTTTGGCAAATGGTTTACCCTACCACCTGCTTAAGCTTGAGAGATACTCTTTTAGTACCATTTGAGTAGATGTTGCCATTACGCAGAGACTCTATAAGCCCTTGTTTCCCCATTAGAACTCAAATCCACTGGTAGAGTAGGTAACTTAGAGTGGCAGAAAGACCTTTTGGATGACAGGTTTCTGCCTTTTTATAGGTAATGTAACTGCTATTGGTAATGTAACTGTAAATGCTAAGCTGTGTCACCCTATACTTTAGGCATGAAAAAGCTCAGGACTGAAGATATTCCATTTCTTCTCAATACTCTCTTAACTGAAGACGTTAACCACAGTTATACTAACTAGAAGGTATTTCCTCCCTGTACAAGCTCCTTACCACATGGGTTCTAGCCAAATGCTGACTGGAGATCATGCATTAATTTTTCTTTGTAAAAATGAGAAGTAACAAACCTTGCTGAGGACAGTGGAACACTTAACTTACTAATGTTTTTTGAAACAATCAAAGTTATGTAGCTAGGAAGCTGTATCTGTAACGACACAGTGCTGTTTTTTTTCCTGGGCTCCTTGTTTAAACGTTCACTTGCACTAAAAATGACTGCTATCTCAGGATCTTGATCTACAGAGATGACCATCTCTGTGAAAAGTATATTCATTACTTGAACAGAAAGGGAATTGTCTGTCAGCACAGCCCTTTCTTCTATATTTCTTCTCCAGCTGAGACAGAATAAGCATCATCTCAGAGAAAATAACTCTCAACAGAATTTGCATTTAATTTGTTTTCCTAATGACACGTAGCCTCTCATTCAGCTTTCATTGGGTGCAGGTAAGAAATGAATTTGAGGAAACAGGGTTTTGCAAGTATCTCTATACATAATGAGGAGGATTATTTTTCTAAGAAAAGTATTGTCTAGCTAGCTATGAACTGAAGCTTTTGAATATTCTGTTCAGGTAAGTAAAAGCATCAAATTGAAAACGTGAGATATATTTTAAAGTATTTGCATGGCTAAAGAGAGAGACAATTTAATATGCATTATTTAAATATTTCTTTAGCTTTTTGTCACCGATGTCCATTTTAAATTTCACTCTCTCATCCTCTATTTAAAATATTAATGGTCAGAATAGCCTAACATATGAGGATATTGAATTTACATAAAGATGCATGACAGATAATATCACAGTATTATGTGGAAACTAATTATTCCTGTGCTCCTCATTGAGAGACTGTGAGTTTTCGAACTCACTGACTGCGAACAAAAGAAGAGGGGTAGGAAGGAGCAGAAGACCTGAAGCTGTCCTCTATTTATATAATCTGATTAGGACAGTATATGGTCCTTGTTGTTAAAGGTCATGAAAAATGAGTAAACTGAGTAAGCATTGACAGGAAAAAATGTGCCGCTGTTATTATACTGAGATTGTCTCATTCAATTTGTTTTATTTTGATTTCTACTTTTATTGATGTGACACATAAGCTCTTCAAGCCAAAGGCTGTCTTTTGTAATGCTTCCATTTTACCTGAGACAATGGGATATCTGTCCATTGCTCATCTAATGGTTCTACAAGAGTCCGAATAATTATAGGTAAATATGGAGTAATACTTTTATGAGAGTAATTTGTATTTGAGCTACTTTTCTGAGCATGGAAGTGTTAAGTATCATTAGGATTAAACATGGCTATTGTTCCTACTTAATTTAACGTTTTATTCATGATTTTCATTGTAACAAAAGCTTTTTTGTTGTTTTTGTTTTTCTGTGTTTTGTTTCTCTCTTAGGCTCAAAATGCACAGCAGCTCCATGAGAGGATACAGTCTTCTAGTATGGATGCAAAGTTAGAAGCACTGAAAGACTTAGCCAACTACTCACGGGATGTTACATTTGCCCAAGAATTTATAAACCTCGATGGCATTTCCCTCCTAACGCAAATGGTTGAAAGTGGCACAGAGTAAGTATTCTGCTTAAACTCTGATGTTCCTTCTGTATGGGGTGATTTCCTGCTCACTTTCTGAGTACCTGACGTATTTCTGTATACAACTTCTAAAATTATATAAAATTAAATATCTGATGAGTTCTGGGCTTTTAGGATAATATATTAATTATCAATGAGAATATTTCTGTTTTAATTTCCCCTAACAATGGGCTAGTGGAGACTCGGGGTGAGCAAACTAGGAAGTCACAAGTACCCTCTGTGCCATAAAATTCTGGGAAACTGAGGTCCTAGTTTCTTCTCTACTACTGGAAATTTGATAAACCATTGATAGTATATTTAAAGGCTGATATATAAGTGATGTAATCTGAAAATCATGTTTTAAATTTCACATTACTGAGAACATGTGGAGTAAAACCCACATGTAAAAAGTGCATTACTTTATTTCCATTTTTTCTATTGTTTTGATCCTGGCTGGGATTTTTCAAATAGCGGTGGTTTTTTTGGCATGAAGTTGAAAGCTAACCTCTAAAAAAAACACTTACTCTTTACCAGAACACCTTATTTCACTGTTGGTGAAACTCAGGACCATAGTCCTGAGTGAGTGTCCATTGGATTAATGTGGATTGTTGCACTCTTAAATTATGTTCTAACATTAGACTTTTGCTTTCAAATAAAAATTTTAGTCCTTTGCAGTCAGTGTCAACCTCTACTACACATGAAGAAATCAACAGTACCCACGCCCCTTTTGGAGAGAAAGAAAATGCTCTGAAAGTAAATTTCTTATTTGCTGGTGGTGTTCAGTCTTGTGAGCCAGACTCCAAAAGTAAATTGCTGAAATCAGTCCAAATCCCCTCACAAATGTGCTCATATTCCCTTGGATTCAATGAAGTAAATAGTGTTAGGAGGTAAAGCAAAAGTAGTAAGTGGACTTTGAAATAGACCACAAATGGTCTATGAGGGTCTCATACAAGATATACTGGGGATCTTCCACAGAAAAATTAACTACTTTCTAGAATCCAGTAGTCCATAGATTGGACAATGTAGAAGCATGCTCTCTCTGATCCCTACCTGTCATGTGGTCAATGTTTTATTGGACTCTGAATCCTTATTGCCTAACTCCAGCTATGTACCACATTTCCAATAGCTCGTGGTTTCATCTTCAGCATTTTGGGGCTATGGTCATTTATTTTTTGCAGTGATGTGGTCTGTGGCACACATCACATGTTATACCACTTTAAAAAATGCTTCTAGTTATCAAATTTGTCAACCTGTTTTATATTCCTATAATATTTATTGTTTAGGGACCAAATTAGGTTTAAAAGCAAAGACAAGTTTAAGTTTATGTAAACTCAGGTACACAGTTGCTGTGCTAATTAAGAAATATACTGAGTGGGCAGGCTCATATGTGCCTATAAGGATGAGAACATCAGCAAATTAAAAGTCACGGCCCCCGTGGTTTATTCATGACTCTATTTAGGTTAAATAGTTTAACTTACTCCACTGCAGAAGGTATTTAAACTAAAGCACTTTATTTTCTATTGAAACAGACAGGGAACATTAACATTTTTTATAAGTTCCTTTTAGCTGCACCAAGGCTAAAGGAAGTGCCCTCCTCACCCTTCAGATGTGTTTGTACCACTGTTTTGTTAGCTGTGGGATGAGCCAAGTTGCAGCAGACTGGTCTGGATTAAAAATAACTATTTAAGAGGGAAACTATTTCAGGCAGCAGCACCACTGTTGAAAGAACTGCTCACAAACTCCACCCTGATAATAATTCCTGACTGAAGGTATAAGTTTTCAAATCACACAGCAAACTTGTAAACTGGACATATGGGCAGAGTTTATTACCTTTTTTTATTTATTTTTTTAAATTTATTTTGGAAGTGACTTTAATTTGGAAGGATTTAAGTCTTTTCTTTTTAGCTAATGTAATGTGTCATCAAAGATACATTGATCGATCTACCTGTCTACTCTATTTATCAGTGTTTCTGCCTGTGGGGAGAAATACACTCTAGTTTGGACATTGGACAAAGACTCAGATTGTGAGAGTTTTCAGCAGATTCACTTGCTGATGAACTCCTGGTACTCACTGCAGGCTTTAGTGTTCAGCAGCCTAGATGTTCTGCAGCCCTGAGGGTGTCAGCAGGTCAGGTTTTTCCAAGTCTGGTTTTTCAAAGGGAGTTGTAAAGCAAGGACATCTGTGCTACACTGTACATTCCCTTCTGCTTTTGTACTGTGCATCACTGGCTGATGAGTGCATACTTAACAGAACTTTAAATTTAATGAAAGTAGCAAACACGCACAGGCTCAGCAGCCTAAACCTACCATGGTGCTGCTGTTTTCTTTTCTCATCTGACTTCAAGCTGATGAACCAATTTCTCCTCTTCAGGGTCTGACACTTCTTGCTATGTCAATACACTGAGGTAACAGAGAAACTACCTCAGAAGAACTGTTTCTTTGGATGGCTAGTTTTGGTTTTTGTTTTATTTTTTGGTGGTGGTTTTTTGTTTTGTTTTTTTTTGTTTGGTTGGTTGTTTTTTGGGGATTTTGTTGGTGTTTGTTTGTTTGTTTTGTTTTGTTTTGTTTTTTTTTTTTTTGGTGCCCTAGACTGTCAAGGAAAAGCAACTGGGGTCAGTCAGTTGTCCTCTTATGTTCTCTGTTCCTGTTTTTGCTTGGACTGCCTGGAGTACTGTTAATAAAAGGTCCCCTGCAAGGTGCTCGCTGAAGGTACAAATCAGACTGAAGACCTGCTTGCCATCAGCTCCCACTCTGGGCTGAGCACCCTCAGCAACGTGGGGTGTGTGGCTGACCAGGTCACCGAAATGCTTCAGAAGGAAAACCTCTCTCCTTTTCCTTGCACAGGTACTTGCCCATGATCATTTAAGTGTCAATAGGTGAACCTACCCTAACAAATATTAGCATTATAAAGGGCAGGGGGCAGGTATTAGAGGAGGAAGGAGGATAGAAATTTCTGAGAGGGTCAGAAACTTTTTTGATGGCCCAGTTTCAGAAGGCAACATACTTTGTAAAGATATATTTAAGGTGTATCTTCACTGTGGAGTTACCATGGCCACCTTTGAGTTACTCATGTTGAGCCAGCACCTGAGAGCAGGTGTGTTGTGAAATAGTGTGAGAGTGGCTGTCTCTGCTCTTGTATTGCGCTCTGGGTATTGGCACTAAGACCCTGAGAGGGTCAGCAGGAATGGGACATACCCCTCTATGTGCTTTCCCAGCTGCCCGTGGGTTAATGCAGCTGAGAACAGCCCTGCATCTGTAAGCCCAGGCTGAGTGGTGCCTCTGTTCACGGTGTACTGCAACTGTGCTAAAAATTGGTGAATTTTGTTAATTCAAGCTTTATTCTCTATTTTCCCCAAAGGGGCAGGCAGTGCTCATTAGAAGTACCATCATGCTCAGTGCAGAGTTGCTCTGAGGTTTTCTTTGCACATGGAACTCATGTTAGAGGCAGCTCCTAAGTTATAATTTGAGTGTTTAATCAAGTTTTAGTGGGCAGCCTCTGGAAAACAAGACTCCAGCTTTTTACATAACTTTCACTGAGAAAGAGGCCTATGCTTTATTTATAGTTGGCTTTATTTATTGTACCTCTTAGTCATTATTTCAGTGAAGCTGATGACTATAAAAGTACAGTGATGAGAGTAAGAGAAAGTAAGTCCCTGGATTTCTAATTACTTCTGCTTCATTTTGCAGGTGATGAAAAGAAGTAGTAATATAAAAAATTGACAAGAACTAACAGTATTTCCTAGTTAATTTTCCATACATTACATTCCTGAATATTGAAGAAAATTAGAATTTATTAGAGAATAGCCTTTCCAGTTTCTTGCTGAAAAATAAGAAATTGAGAGAGTTTATTTTTATTTTGTTTATGTTGTCAAAAGTGGTTTTAATACTATGTGTAGTTACCATAATTTGGGCCAGATCTCCTTGAGTGCCTGCTACTTAGAGCAAATACACTGTAGTCATGGTTTGTGCTGGGACAAAGCCATAGGAGTTGGTGGTAAGCAGATTATAGGGTGTATGGGGCCCTAATGAAGCTGAGAGTGCATCTTGTCTATATGAGTATATTTATATCAGCAGAAATGCAACATATCTCACACACTGTCCACATGTATCTTGTTGATTGCGATGGCTTATCTTTGTTTTTCCTACAGGCTCATTCTTGATTCCACAGCATTGCTATGAGTCTCTTACTAACCGAAAAAGAAAAAAATAGATGGTTTTATGTTTATTTTTATGGTTTGGGTGATCTATAAATTATAGCAGAGACTGCAAGACAAGTTAGGTCATGAAGAAACAGTAAATACTGATTTCACTTTATAATTATCCATGGTGTCCAATAATTTCTCAGACTCTGTGCATTTGTAACACCAAAGAGTGGGGTGGATGTGCACACACAGTTATTTTCCTTTTCTTAGACTTTTCAGAAAGAGATTTCCATAGCACTCCTAATGCTAAATTTTTATCTGAAGCCAGTTCATGCCTAGTTAAGAGGAGCTGAATATGCAGTCCGTTTGGCTGGATGTACAGATAATGTAAAGGGGAAGTGTAAGAGTGTCCTGCTTCCACCTCCCCACCCCAGACAGCAATGCCCTAAAGTGAGTCAGAAGGAGAGCAATGCTATTAAGTCCTAGTTATCATAATGACTGAGGAAAAATATGTTCAGGAACCAAGCTGGAAGAAAGAGTCATGTCTCCTTGCTACCCCGTCTGAGATAACATAGTTTGCTCATTACATAGTCGAGCCTAGAACTTGTATTTCAGAAAATCCTGTCTGTATAGATAAATAGTCCTTCTGACGTAGCAGAAGACTGGAAAAGTTATGGGTTTTTTTCTTGATGTATCAGGAGAGTTGTGTGACTGGGACAGACTCACAGCCTTCCTTAGAAGGAGAAAACTCCTCATAGTGCCTTATAAAGCAAGAAAAGGAAATGGAGTTCACACACCTAAATAGTGAAAGACCAGAGAGTTGATAAAAGGAATCTGTATTTATTTTTGATAATAGTAGTAATAGTAATCATCGTCATCATCATCATCTCATGACTGGGAGGAAGGCCTATGCAGAATTTTCACCATTTTTTTTAATTGACATTATTGTGATCTCTATCACTTGTCACTTGGCTGAAATAACACATAGTTTTTGCCAAAAAAAATGAGACTATGCTGAGCCTAGCTGTCTTGACAGTAACCAGAATTGTTTCTGCTGCTGTTGAGAAGATTATTCTCCAGACTTTTTCTTCATCGATGACGTTGTGCTGAGCAGCTTTATAGTCATACAGCCATGGCACAGGTCCACACTAGTTGATACTGCTTGGACAAGATTGCAGATAGCCTGGTTTTAATTTTAAGATAGTTGTAATTGCTTAGTGTGCAAATTGGAGAAAAAAACACTTGCTTTAAAATGTGATGGTTATTAAATTTTGTCATCCTCCTATTGGAAATAATAAATGCAGCCAGATCAAGTTCATTTAAGCTTCTAAATAAATGTATATTGGTATGTTTTTTGAGTCTTGACTAAGAGGAACCTTCTATTGAGCACATGTGGTTGTAGAGTTGGCAGTTGTACAGCTGGAAGTCTCTGAGACAGCAATTGTGCATGATTTAAGGACAAATTGCATTGTTCAGTGAAATTCTAGCTCTTGGCTTGTCTTACAGAGATAATACTGTATACCAGCCCAGTGGAAAACTGAAGACAAATTGGTTTGGAATTATTCCGACTTTAACACACTTTTTGGGACAGTTGCTCGCATACCTGCTGATGTTTTTTTCCATCCCAGCCTGATGAGTATTTCAGTAGTGCTGTCAAAACGTTTAAACCAGCATTGCTCACAGTCACTTGTTCCTATCCTGCTTCATCTGAAGAGTTATGCCAGTATAGTTCCTACGAAGCTGGACTAGAAAATTGGTGTAGATTATGAAAAGTGACAGTAAAGGCTCCTTTTAATGCCATATTCCTTAACCCAGTTCACTTCCCTGATTGAGCTCACAGCGGTGCCCCAGAGAACAGTTGTGCAAGTGCAACTCAGATAAATGGAAAACGAATTTTCAGAGAATATGAACAATACTAAACTAGCAAGTTTTTGCCGCTGTATAAAAAGTAGTCCTTTTCCACCCTTCCTGGCTACTGTGTATTCCCTACTCCCTCTCTTGGTCAGCTCCAATGCTTCACAGCCATTTCTATGAAGCTTCACCAGGAAGCATAGATTACTTAATCCAACATTGCTGCCCAAATCAATTCTTGTCCAGCAGGAGTTTTATGGAATCTTCAATTCTTAGTGTTTCTGTAATGTCGGGAGAGGATAACTATGAGGCAAAAATCCAAAAGAGTATATAAAATCAGGTAATGCTACTGTGGAGATGGTAAGGGCAGGAGAATGAGAAAAGGCTGCAGCCCTATCTTTCAGTGCAGTTTCCATAAAGGAAGAAAGTGGAGTAGGTTTTCTTTTTGGAGTGGCTTTTTTATTGGTTTACTTTTCTCCTGCTTGTTCTATTTCGGGTTTATTTCCCCATCAGTCTTCAAACTTGGATCGTACCCTCCCTCTCAGCACACACAAGTATAATTTCTCTTATATCCTTTATATATACATAGCACACACTGTATGTTTTAGATAAAAACCTCATCTAAGATTGAGCCGTCAAAGATCACATCTTTGGAGAGGGAGAGCTGATGCTCCCTGCACTTCTCCCCCACCCCCAAAAGCTTTTTCTCTGGGGTTGTTTTCCTTACTTTGTCTGTGTTTGGGAATATTAACATTTAAATGACCCCTGTTAAGTGGTGATATCAACACCCTGTTGACAGGAACGGGAATGAGGAGAGGAGACAGTTATACCGGGTTTTGTTTGGCAACCGCTTCTGTAAAATGTGATAAAAAGAGTAATTCCAGCAGTGAATTTATATTTCCAAATATTCTCCAGAGTACCAAGGTGGACAAAACCAATTTTTTTTTTTTGTTAACTCTAGGCAAAAGTGTAGTATTTGAGAAACTGGCAAAAATAAGAGGAAGAGCTTAAAATCTCCGCTTCTGTGACTTTCCAGGATGTTTTTGTCTCTTGGACTTTGGTGACTGTGGGATGTCGTGGTGGCTGTGAGGACTCCCAGTACTGCTGTGTAACTTAATAATAATTTTGCACATTTCATCCAAATAACTTATTTCAACCTCAGGCCAGAGTCATTCCTGGACTTAATTTATATGTGATAGCCGTACCTGCTACAGACAGAAACCAGAAATATGTACTCGTGTATTTGTCTTGTATTCCTAAGCACTGCTTGTTAGCCAGAATTTTTGCTATCCTTGTGTTTGCCTGAAAAGAAGTAGCCAAACAGTGATTTCCTGTGCTTAGCAGGTCATTCATCCATCATGCCATCAGTTTTCCTGTACAGGAAGAAGTTTTTGTGAAATCTTCCACCTTTGTTGATAGTGGCCCTCTCTGGGGTCATACTGCATGAAAAGCTTTTATCCTAAGTGGCACTTTAGTACTATTCTACATTTGTTTAAGCAGTGCAGGCTCAGAAACATCTGCCTTGGTGAAGTGGTGTGACTGCTTGGTATCATTAGCTCCAGTGGGTCCGCACTGGCTTCCACAGTGTGACAACATTTTAGTTGTTCTTCCCGGTGCAGACAAGCCCTTATTGTGCACTGTAAGTTACCCCAGTTGGGGTTTAGATTTGAGGCATCTGGTCTTTGTGCAGCAGTTTTTGCATGTGAACAGATAGGATTTGGTCCGGTCAGGTCCCTGATAACCTGTGTTCCATTGGAAGCTGCTCGGGATTTTACCTGCAGTATTTGAGCAAGTAGTAAGTCTCTATGTCTCGGGGAATTCCAAAAAGAACTGCTGCTCCTTGGAATTCGATTGGAAGTATCACAAAGATCCTTTGAGGCCAAACAGGGAACATATCATGGTAGCAAAACGTCTAACCCAGTAATTTGTCATTCATGTTTATTTTGCATTATGCTGGCATTTCTGTTGAGATTTCTCCCTGTATAAAAATTGCTGTCTGTTTTTGTCTTTCACCACTGTAGAATCTCAACCTTTCACAACTGCTATTTAATTTACCCTCATAACGTTTGTTCTTTGGCCGTGGTTTTGTTCCCATTTGTGCAAGTGCAATTGAGGGATGGTTTCTTAAAAAAAAAAAAAAAGATAAATATAAGTATTGAGCTAATTACAGTGTCTAGATCAGTAAGGCTTTCAGCAGTTTTGACCATACCTGTGGCAACTCACCAAGAAGGCTTTTATGGAACTGTTTGGTTGCTACCACAGAGTCAGACCTCTGGAAGAAGCAACAGTTATGTATATATAGAAAGAGGAAGGCTGATGGAGGTGGCAGACTGTACTTAGTTCCTTTCCAGGCTGACTTGCTGGAAGAATTAGCTTGGCTACTCCTTCAGCGGTGACTTTTGCATGGTCTGCGGGTGAACATGAGAGGAACTCCTGCTCGTGCCAGGTCCTTCTCTGTTACGTTTTGTTTTGGTGATGGATGAAAATAGCATACACTCCTTTAGAGAACAGCCTCCACATCTTCAGTGGTAAAAGTCTATCATAGTCATGCTGTCCTGTGTTGCTGCAACATCTGATGTCCTAGATTGATTCCTACTTTAATCACACCAAAGCAACAGAGATCAGTAGAAATGATTTGGTTTAGTACAGTGGTTATCTTTGCTCTGGAGTAAAAGTTTTCTTTGTATTACTTCACCAGAAAAGTCATATAATTCAGTTATTTCTGCACATTATACTAAATTTATTTTTCTTTTACTTCACACGTCTTCTGACATCAAGTTAACTGATTGCCAGTTAACTCATGATAGATAAGAGTTCTGTAAATGCTAAGAGAGTTGCTGTCTAAATGTGTTGTTCTAGGCCTCAGACTTTTATTCTTTAATCCATGTCTCAGTCATGGAGAAAATGCTCCTGATTATAGCCTATGGGGAAAACCTCATACAAAACCCAGTCTGTCCTTTGAAGTGCTACCAGTTGGCAAACACCACACTTGTTTCTCTATCAGACAAACACAGCACCAATTTTACTTGCTGCTTAGCTGAAGTCAGTACCTGGATGAAAAGCAGCTCTTTTAAAACTGGCCTCAGTAGAGTGCTATGAAGTTTGGCTAACATGCTGCAGAAGGTTACAAGGATCCATGCACATTTGAGAGATGACAAAACCCATTTGTGGTGGTGATTGTTTTTTGGTGGCTTAGCAGTCTGCCACAGCAAGGAAGTATTGCATTTGCAGAAGCATAGGAGTGACATTCTGCTGAAGCTGGAATCTCCTACTATGGAAAATGCTTTGAACTTTACTGCTCATAAAAGCATGTTGAGGGTATTTTCCTCTGCTTTTTAGGACTGTCTGATAATCAGGATGCTTTTTATTTGTTCATTTTTACTGGCTGCACAAATAGCTGTTGTAGCATAAAAGAACCAAAACCACAAAATACAAGAAGAAAATTTTGTTACTTTTCTAATTTGAGTTAGGCTGTAGCCCAATCTGTGTTTGGATACATGGTAAACTGTGCCAATACTATCTTCAGGCATGAGTATTGCAGCTCAAAGCTAGCAGTGAAGGATTTTAAACCACTGTTCCTGTGATGTACTCTTTCTGTTTTCTCCACTGATGGTTACGCAAGCCAGCCCAAAAGCTGCCCTCCCTGAGACTGGTCCTTCTTGAAAAGAGGAAAATGTAAGGTGGGAGAAGTTACTGCTGTACCTAAAAGGAAAAAAAAAACAAACTATCTAGCCATGTTCTGGGAGAGAACTGAATCAGTGGTTGGAGAGCGTGGAGTCCTAGAGCTCTTGTGAGCTGAATGGCATTGCTGTGCATCTTGCTGTGACAGCAAGTGCAAAGGGGAAGATCTGGTGAGAAGGTGAAGGGAGGAAAGAGGGACCTCTGTGTTCTCCTTTTGAACACTAGTCTGCCCAGTGTGGAACTGCAGCCAACCCTCTGAAATAAAACTGTGAAATAGATTTAGGAGACAGAAGATGGGGTTACATAGGAGAGATGGATTTTTTTTAAAATTATTTCTTTCTATATCCCTTTTTTATGTTTGTGTTTTAAATAGAGGTTATTTATGTTTGATGCCATTTTTGCATTGATACTCTTTTTCTTCAGCTTGCTTAGAAGCATAATCAGCAGTTCTGAAGCCAGTTATTAGCAGGAGGATAAATTGCAAATTGCAATTAGTGGGCTACAGCTTTTGAATGCACTTATTATTTGCCCTCTACCCCTTCCTCCCCTTAATACTTGGCTTTCAGTTTCTTGAATATAGTATTGGCCTCTTAGAATCTGAGTCAGTAAGTGACATTCTTAAGCTCGTTATTGTCTTTCTCGATGGGTGGATTCAGCACCTTGGAGCTAGGCATGTCCATCGGTGTGTGAATTTGAAGAACAAAAGAGCTATGGATCAGTCTACACATTCTGTTGAAATAACCTTGCTGAAGTGTATTTACGTGTATTCATTAAGCTGGTGCAAGGTGGTTTGGAGTTATTGGGTAATTGCAACTCTGTTGTTAAAATCCCAGGGTAAATTCTTTGCCACTCTTTGAAGCCAACAGGAAACTTGTCCCTGACTTAAGAAGGTCATGATTTTGGTTTATGTTGGTCCTAGCTACACAACTTTCAATGATGCTGATGACTCTGACATCAGTATTAGTAATGGAGACTACAAGTAAATGAGTTCTCCCGGCAATGGACATTATCATATCATAACAACAGGACAGAAAATGCTTGATGTGTGAATCTTTATTGTTTTGTACCAAGGGCTTTTTACACAAATACTTAAATAATTTAGGATGTCTAGATATGCTTTTTTCCTAACAGAAGTTAACACAAATATTCCAAACAAATATTTGAAATTAATTTTGAATGTTCTTTACCAGTTACTGAACTGTTTTTGTTCACAGCAAATTGTTAGTAATGTACTGCCTCCTATTGTATGTCTGTGAATTTTATGAATCAAGTATGGGGGGTTGTGTATGCAGTAAATAGAGTACAGATGTTTTAAAGTGTTTTTCCTCACATGCAAGTTTTAATTTTGCAGACGATATCAGAAATTGCAGAAGATAATGAAGCCCTGGTAAGAACTTAATTAGATCATCACCTTGCATACTACCTCTTCTTTTGCATGACTGAGTTCAGGCCCTTGTGCTAATCTTTATGTAAATATAACTGTGCATATTCATTCCGCAAGTCTTCAACTTTCTCTGTTTTCTGCTCTTTGATGCCCGTTAAAATTTTCTGATGAAGCCTTTTTTGCTTTGCCTGTGGAATGAGTGTTTCATTTCTGTAACTTCTGCAAGGGCTTTTACTATTTCTGAAATAAGGCTTTTGCTTTGTTTCCTTTTTTAATTTCAGCAAACAAATAATTTCCCCGCCTTCCCCAATTCCCCTCTTGAATTTGACTGGCTTATGTGGTTGATAGTTGGCAATTTTAATGGTTGATGTTAGTGAGATGAAAGTAAGAGTCATTGTGCCAGTTTGAATTCCTTTTATTTACTGGTCCCAGGTAATGCTAGTTGCAGATACCTGCATAAAAAAAACCTTTAGTATAGTAAAGGGCATCATATTGGAAAGTTCAAAAGCCTGCTTATTTCCCTGATGATTTGGAATGGAATTCTTCTGTGTGCTTGAAGTTAAGCACAGGCTTTGATAAATTGGAATCCCAAGAGATGTTCTAATATCTTGATTGGCTTGCAAATTTGACATCTCAAGTATAAAACCCAAGGAAGCAAAAGAATAATCAATTAAGCATGTGTCTGTCACTCTGAGAGCTCGATGTGATTTATCATGTGGAAATGCAGTTCCCCATCCAAACCCATTCTAAATCATACTTTCACAAATCTACTGTAAACCAAGTTCTGAAACATTTATTTTTAAATCATTGCCTAATAAATAAATTATACAGTAAGAATGAATTTGGCAGGAAATTTAAATCCTTCTTCTGAGTTCACCTTCTCAACCTAGTACAAAGCAACCCAATTCATAATAGAAAAGCTTAGATTATGAGGAAAATTATGAAAGTGGCATGAGGCTTATGGAATTCTTGGCATCATCAACCTGAAGCATTACCTTGGCAGAATTACACCTGAAGGCTGTGCTGCCATTCAGCAGGACCTTGATAAGCTGGAGAATTGGGCAGAGAGAAACCCTAGTGAGGTTCTACAAAGGCAAGTTCCTGCACCTGGGGAGAAATAACCTCAAATACCAGAACAGGTTGGGCACTGACCTACTAGAGAGCAGCTCTCCAGAGAAGGAACTGGAAGCGTGGTGGATGACAAATTGACTATGAGCTGGCAGTGTGCCCTTGCAGCCAGGAACTTAACTTTGGAAGTTAAATAGTGCCAGTAGAAATTTCAGTTTACATTGGGGTACACAGTTCAATATGTTGAATTTCAGCATTAGTATGTGGGATGATACAATTATAATGGAAAGTATTGAGTTTCTCACTTGTGCTGAAAAAGATACCAGAGCCATTGGTCAGGATGTGAAAATAGTTCTGGAAGCTGGCCTGTTCATATGTTTTGAAAGTAAACTGTATACACTAGTGCTCTATGAGTGCAGTTATTGAACATCCTGACTATTTTCTGACCATGTGTTAATGGGAAAAGATTCAGTGAAACAAGAACTTTAAAAAAACCCCTCAGAGTTTGATATACTGAACTAAACTATAATGCTTTCCAGCCTCCACCTGCTGTCTTCTTGACTAAGAAGCTTAAAGAAACCAAATCCTAATTTAAAAAAAGAAAAGTTACTTGGGATTACAGGATGACATCATAAAGTGACAATATATCATTTTACTCTGGTAGCTTGCACATGCTAGCCTGGCTTAATTAAAACCTGATTTTGACAGAAGGGCTTTGTTTAATTGCTTTCTGCACTGAAGGAAATTCGGCTAAAATGTGACTTTCTCTGTCTTTTCAGCTGTAGGTGTTTCCATTTTGTTTTGGGATTTTATTTATCCCATTGCGTCTGATAGTGGAATTAAAAAAAAAAATCCCATGAGACAGCTCTATTAATTGACTTTTGCATTGCAGTTCTGAGTTGTAGTCAAACCAAGCTGATTGGAGAGTGCTGTCTTTCCCGTTTAGTCGTTCCTTGTCTTTTAAGAAAAGTAGTCCATTTAACGAAATTGCTATGAAATGAACAAAACCAGGAAATTAAAAGATGGGGAATGAGAGAAACGGTAATTCTAATCACATCTTCAGTGTGTAATAGTTCCTCTGGGCTAGTTTCCTACGCTTAATGTACCTTTAAGTGGATTTAGCCATATTCCATAATCTTCACCTGGATTTATTCAAGAGTAGTTACAGTTATGTTTAAAATTCACACCTTGTTTTCTTTAATCAGAATTAACTTTCAAGCTTAGAGAAGCCCTGATACTAGGGTTACAAAGGTATTTCAGGTTTTTGAAATGCAAGTCGTTTTAAATCAGTAAGGCTGATCCCTTCTAATGAACGCACTGAAACTACCACAAAGAAATATTTCACTAGTGCTTAGCACGATGAAAAAGAAAAAAATCTGTGTCAGTTGCAGTGTAGCAGTTAAGTGCATTTCCTGTAATCATCTAAAAAAATAGGGCAGCAACTATGCAGATTGTTCCATCATTTTCAGCTGCACTAAGGACCAAGTAGGTGCGAATCGCTCCTAGTTTGATTTGACAGAGGCTTAGCTTTACCCCTGGAAAGGTTGCTTGAATAAACAAAGCAGTGTAGAAGCAGTGAAAAGGATCTATAGCAATGTAAAAGGTACTTGTTCACACTGTGCTGGCAGAGCAACCTGCTACATCATCAGTCTTCTTTTTAGACTTAGATTTTTGCCCCCATGGCTTTTCCAGAGCCCTTGTCTTGTGATGATTAGATATATTCTGCTCCCCTGTTTAACTTTATTCATGGTCATTTATCCTTGACAGCTCCAATTTAAAAAGCTGTTCCTACTCTTTGATGTTGACCTCAATGATGTCAGGCTTTTCAGCTGCCCAGTATTAGGCTTCGAGCACAGATAAGGGACTGAAAGTTACCGCTACCTTAACTCCTGCATTTAGTAGTAGGCTGCTACTGTCTTGTTACCTCCTGCCCCGTTAAAGATTTTTCTTTGCTGCCTTCCCTTTGCACAATTAAGCTCAGCTTTGATTCTGTTTTGCCCATAAAAAGTGGTTTGCCTAAAGTTGTATAGTCTTTGGCTTCTCATCTTAATGGGCTGTTCACTGTATTCTGGTTGTGACAGAGAGGCAACAGTTAATTTCCAGGTTCTACTATGCATCTCTTTTCATGTAAAACCTGAGACACTCCATCTAGCTTGCTAAAAGCTTGTATACCTTTTTTGTTTGTTTATTTTACCTGATGACAGTTAAGCCTGACTAATTGTCTTGATTTACATAATAATTTGAACAGCTGAATATTTCCCCCTCCATAATAGCAATAGAATGCTATTCATTTTGGTATGTGTTTAAAGTATGGATTGAGATTTTTTTTTTTAAAAAAACACCTAGGGGATTTGGGTGCTAAAGTGCCATTAATTTATTTTGATAAGAAATCCAAATTGCTCTAGGCATCTTTCAAAATAAGCACACAGGATAAAAAGATGGTTTAGCACATGGAAATGATACTAGAAAGGCATGTGAGAGACAGGTGTAGTAATCAGGGTCACATGTACATTCCTGTCATTTTTATTTTTAGGAAAGAAAAACTAGTATGAAAATATGTGGAGGTTTTTGTTGTTTGTTTTTGTTTTTTTTTTCCTGCACAGAGTCCTAAGGTAAGAATGCAGAGAATCCTTAGGAATGTAAATTCACAAGCTTTGACCTGATATTTTCTCTAAAGCCTCGAGACATAAAGTGCAACTTTCTCTTTGTTTAGTTTGCTAACTCATAAAGTAAACTTTACTCTTCAGTCAGGTTTGTCAGAGAGGTTGAGGTGCCACAGGCTGTGCCTTAGAGCATGGCCATCCATCCACACTGGAATGGCTCATGCTGGGACAGCTGATGGCATTCCAAACCACAGCTTTCTGCTGCTTAAGAGACTTTTGCCAAGAGCTGCTCTGGGTGAAGAGATGCTTCATGACCAGCTACAACGGTGGTAAGAAGTGGGGAGTTAGCAAAGAATGGTGAAACTTCATCAGCTGTCCCAGTCTGAGGTGTCCTCACCTAAAAGCCAGAGCCCTGAACAGCATTCAGGAGGGCTCTCTTGCCTGAGAGCACAGATCATTAAGATGTCAGTGTTAGTGAGATACGAAATTGCAATTACACAGTGCATCTTTGTGATTGTTTTCCCCCTTTGCTGCTGTGACAAGCATTAAAAAACACCTTCATCAGGAATTATCTTCAAACTATTAAGGCATTTTACCAGAGCAGCAAGAGTTTGATATTTACAGAACTGTTGTGCCTTGTGCTGTGGAATAGTCTGAAAAGATTTTATGAAGAAGGAAGCGCCATTATTTTTCAGACTTTTCGTATGGCTAAAATACTTACTGAGACTTTGAGTTAAACAGCTCCTACCATGTTTTTTCCAAGATTACTACTTTTATGAGCAAGCTTTGATTCCCTTGAAATTTCTAGCATCTATGCTGTCTGCTGCTCTTAATAGTATGAGTGCGTCTGTGCGTGTGTTTTGAAATGAATTGCTTGAAAGTTTATTTCTACCTATCTGCTTGTGTTTTACCACTTAACAATGAATCAATACCCCTCACTTCGCCCTCCAGATGCTTTAATCCTTATCTTGCTCTAGTCACCCTGAAATTGCTTTCGTCTTTAGCTGTGCTATTCTTAATGCTTATCCTTTAAGCCTGGCTTTTGACTTTTGCCATGCCACTTAGAATATACATGTGTGTGCAGGTGCCTGTGTATAGCTATGTATTTTAAAAGTGTATAGTATGTATGTGTGGTGCTGCATAATACATAGACCTGGAGTATTTCTTGCTGCTTGATTAGTCCCAGTGTTTCACCTCTTCACTCCTTAATTATTTGGGGCCGAGTCACTGGAATGACACCTGGTGGGGTATCTGATCATTTTAAGCTGAAAAGTACTTTTACCTTCTGGATCCCAAACGATTGTGTCATTGTCAGATCTGCTCAAACCAGGTTTATACATTAAAACCAGTATTGCCATCTCCATTAACCCAGTTCTCCCTCCAAAGTTGGGAAGGAGCCTGAATTAATCAGTATTAATCAGACAGGTTTGATCAGTAGTTTTGATGAGAAGACTGAATGAGACTGTTGAATCCAGGTTAGTTTAATTCCCTTCCATTCCAGCCACTGCTGTTCTGAAGATGAATATCCATGCACAGGTTTAATGTAGTTTAAGTCATCCCTCTCAACTATATTTATTGTTGATGGAGATTAGCTTTCATGTACAATTAGTTTATAGAAGAGCATTCATGTACTAAATACAGGTTAACTGACTAAATTTTAAAACAATATATGAGAAACTTCAGCAGAGGGAAATTATCTGCTTAGTTTAATGCTGGGAGAGATATTTTAATCTACTTTTCAACCTATTTGGCCTATCTTTTTAATTTTTAAAATTTTTTTATTTGAATTTAATTTACTCTATATTCTTATAATATCAACATTCCATGTATTTGTGGAAGTATTCTGTCATGAAGATGCATTAGAATTTGGTGAAAGCTTTTAGAAGGAAGCCTTTCCTAGGAGTGCTGTTTTATTTGTGAGTTCATAAATAACCACTTTATGCAAAAGGAATGGATTGGGGAACATGACAGGACTGGAGCTGATTAAATTTCCTGCAGAGTCTTATTGTCATCTCTGTTATTAAATCCTTGGTTATTTGAAATGCTAATGATAACATTTTTAATCTAATGTAATTCTTAAATGATTTGCAATATTAAAAAAAAGCAAAATAAAGAAACAAATAAAACCCCTTACTCCCCAAAACAACCCCAAAAACTTACAGATAATTTCTTTTCTGAACAAAGTATTCTTTGTGGAATTAAAACAGATTATTTTAGAGACACTATTTTTCACGTTTACTCTTCGGTGTAGTTTTTTCATTTTGTCATAAATAATCAAAGCCATTGTGTATACCCTTACTTACTCTGGAAGGGAAAGGTGTTTTGGGGTTTTTGGGGGGGTTTACTCACAAAATGTCAAGAATGGCAAGGTTTTTTTCAGTGGAGGGCATCTTGGGAGATGTGATGAACAAGAGCTCCTTTCTTAAATGAAAGGGACACTAAAAGCTGCATCTCACCATCAAAAATCTCTAAATGCCAGATTAAATCAAATCCAGCTATTAGAGTTGCTACATTAAAACTGGTTTTTCTGCCTTATTCCTCTGTACTGAGTGGATGTTCACTTATTTGTGTTGGGTTTATGCAGGATAGTAGGATAGCAAATCACGGAGTAAGGAACACCAATTACATTGATTAACTATGGCTTTAGTACATGACTCAGGTTTTCAACATACTGAGCTTCTAAGTTCCAATCTGATAGAGGGGATTTTTTTATTTTGTGTTTTCTTTAGGTTATCTGTTGCATTAAAATCACTGGGACTATTCATGCTGTTTGATTGTATGCTTTTACTTGTTAATGGCTTAGTGGCAGAGTACCTTGAAGGTGGTTTGCATGCCCTGAAAGGTATCCACTCCCTTTCAGGCTTTGTGAGCTGCTGTTTGTATTGAGTAGTTAACTCACTGAAGGGCTTCATTGAAATCATTGTGGCTGCTGAATCTTCAGTACCCTGACTACACGTAGAAATGAAGCTAATCTTTAAAAGCTGGTTTTTAACATAAAAGATTCCTGTGTAGCTAGTCAGGTTAGAGAATATTATCTATGTTGAGTTTAAACCCATTTTTAATTTACTTGAGTTCATACAAAGGTGCACTGAATCTCAAATTTGCTGGGGTAAAATGCAGAGTGGTAGCCTGCAAACCCTAAACAATTCAACTGTACACCTGGATAAACTATAGGAGTTTTGCAATTCACTTGATGTGGTTGCACATAGATAAAGAAAAGGAGATGCATATTCATGTTTAAAGAAAGAAATCAAGGCATTAACGGTCAGAAAAATTGCCGTTTAAGATATATAATCTCTTCTGGTGCATGTTTAAAATATATTTGCTTCCTTGTGAGAGGAGGAATAAAAAATGGTCTTTCTGCCAATCTACTTACCACAGACGTACCAAAACATGGCACCTCTATATTGCCTTCAATTAGGAGGATTTCATAAGTGTTAAGGGAAAAGTTTACTTCTTTTCTTCTATTAGATCTAAATCTCTGAATTTATAAGGAAAGTTTAATTTGGACTGTCTGATTTTTTTTGAGTCTTGCATGCAGCGTTCTCCTGGGGATTAGTTCCCTTACAAAATTGCTTTCTTCCAGGTGACTATTCTTGTCCATGCTAAATTGCTTTTAAGACTGTCTGTTGCACGGCCTCTCTTACTCTTCTGCTACCTCTTAGTCCGTAATTGGCTTCATTTTCCTGCCTTTCTGAAAGCTTCCTGCTGCTTTATTCCCTCAGTCATTGCCCTGCTGCATTACTGGTAAATGTTGTCATGACTCCTGTCTCTTGCAGCTTTGGAGATATGTTGTCCTTTACACTGACTGCATTTGTTGAGCTGATGGATCATGGGATTGTATCGTGGGATACATTCTCTGTGGCATTCATTAAAAAGGTAAATTTGTAATCAATACTATCTGTTCTATATCAGTTTAAGTTTTTGAGGTGAGTTGTGGTTTGGGTTTTTCTTTTTTCTTTTTTCCACAAAAAGGTACATGAAAATGGGATTAAAGTGCTATTTCAAACTATAAATGATTGTAGCTGCAGAATGTGGCCCAGCTTCTGTGGAAATCAATTGGAGAGAATTGAGATCAAAACAGTATTAGGCTTATTACACAAGAAATTGCTTGCTCAGATATAATGTGACCTCCCTGTGCAGATACCATGCAATTAAAGAAAAAATTAGTATTTTGATTTAATGTAAACTAATATGAATAATGCCTTGTTGCTAGGAAAAAAACACCAGCTCTGAAATCTTTCCTCTGGGGGTATGTGAAGAACATAAACGAGTTAGTTTACAATTTGAAATTAAGATGATATCTGCTAAGTTTATTCAGTTGTGCCCTGGACCCCTGAATCTTGCAGTTGAGTTATGTGGGTTTGAAGCAGATCTTTCCACCACTTACAACATATCTTTCTTTTCTTACATGTAGGAGGTGCACAAAAGCAGCAGAAACATGGTAGTGCTCTTTAGGTAAAGAAATCTAACAGACTTCAGAAAAAAGGTTTTGTTACTGATTTAACCCTTTTAATTTACTGTGGAAAAAAACCCCCAAACCACATCATACTTCTTTACAAAGCATTTTCAAAACAGATTGAACTCAGAACTTATTATGAGTTAAAATACATTTGTACAGGTTCAAAAGATATCAGTTACTTCACTAAAATAATATCAGAAGCAGTAATGGAATTAATATAATATGTGGGAAAGATATCTTCACTTTAACAGAGTGGTTAGAAAATTGTTACCACCAAAGGAACGTTCAAATTTACTTTTGTTGCCAAAAGTGAGAGAAGAATGAACTATGAAAAGAGCATTAGATGCATTTGATACTAAAGCTCAGTTTTGGTCATTAAAAATAGTGGATGCTATTATAAGAAAAAATAGTATAATTGATCTGGTTTTTGGACTGGCATTGGGTTTTTTGTTTGTTTGTTTGTTTTTTCTCCAATCTTGCAGTCTAGATAGATTATGATGGTGATAATTATTGTTATCTTTTCGTGGCAAAGAAAATTCTACAACTGTTTTTTAACTGAGTGCAAGCGATACAAAGTCAAGCCCAGAATGTCTTATTTGCTAAGGCAGCCTGCTAAGGAGCATATGAAGAAACTTGCTAAAATTAGTTTAAATCAATTTACTTCCTTAGTGACTTAAAATTATTGTCTTTGTCTAACTTTACCAACATCTTTTGCTCTGTGGATTGTATTTTAACAGCAGAAGAAAGTGTTGTGTTCACCCCTGTTAATGGCTCATCTCTTCTGTTTGGCACTTCCATAGGTTTCCTTGGACAATGACCCAATTTAAAAAAAAAACAAAATAAAAGACACAAACAAAAGTATTCTCTCAAAGTACCTATGAAAACCAAAACTGGCAAGTAAAACCAAAAGCGAAACTGGTGAGCAAGAAAGGGACCAAGGAGAAGAATAGGAAAGTTAGAAGAGAAACACAAGGAAAAATAATGACAGAAATAGAGGAAAGAGGCACAGGTGTGTCCTGACCTGCATGCAGTTGGGAGCCAGAACAGCAGAGCCCTCAGTGGGGCAGTGTGGGCAAAGGGCAAACCTAACAAATCACCTTCACCCTGTGTCTCTCTGGTGGCAATCTACAGCTTCATTCTCACTTGCTTCTCGCTTTTAACACGCCACTTGAGGTTCTTGATGGGCTTGCTCAAGTGGTTGACAGGATGGATAAGGGAGCTGATAAGTTTCTGCTAGCTGAGGGGGAACTTCAAACTAAGGGCTTCTGCCCTTTGAAGCTGCCTTTCATGTTAAATGAAAGCTAAATTGGAATGGGGTGGAATTAGCCTGAACTTTTTTCTTGAATGGTTTTTTAACCTAAAAACCTTGAAGCTGGAGGAGACCTCAAGGGGAACCCTTGACTGCTTCTAATGACTAACTCTTTGGTGTTGGATGCAGACTTGCTCCCACCTTTTGAGTACATAAAAATGCTATTCCAACTCCTGCAAATAAGAATTGATGCTTTCAAGGAGAGCTTTGTTACTTATCTTGAGGGAATACAGCATCATTTGAAAATACTTCCTTATGATGTGCAAGATTCTCTCAAGACCTTTTTCTTGCTTGTGACAATATAATTTTCAGCTTCCACAGTTACCTAAAGGATTTGGATTCCCAGTTCTTAGAAAAAGTCGTGGTAATTGGATATCAAAATTGTCCTGGTTCCAGCAAGGACAGGATTAATTTTTGCAGTAGCCAGAAGGGGACATGGCTAGGACCCGAAGGTTATTCTGTGCCACCTCATGTCATTTTCTGGGTCAGGGTGATCTAGAGGCAGTTCGCATATTGCCTGTTTCCTCCTGGTGAGCATTTGCATGTGAATCGTTTGCCTCTCTTGTACCCCCTTTTATTAATATTGTTGCTTTTACTATTCTTTTTCTTATTTCCTTGCTGTTTCCAGTAAATTGTTCTTAGCTCGTGACACTTACCTTTTGTGCCTCCAATTCTCCTCTCCAGCCCCACTACCACAGTGGGGAGAAGAAGGAGGATGGGGGAGTGAGTGAGCAGCAGTGCAGTTTGGAGAGTCTCAGTGGGAGCACTAAATTAGGGAATGCCATTTGTAAAACTTATTTGGTGCCCAATATGAGGCATGAAGGGTTGAGATAACAACAGATCTGACTAGAGCGGAATGGAAACAAATTTGGTCTAAGCATTTGTTGTATGAGGTCCAGAGGCACTGGTCACAATGTTGCTTGATCTGTTCATGTGGTTGAGGTATCTAACCCTGTATATATTTCGATATATGCACTATTTGCCCATCCAGGTGCTCTTTTTTCAGAGCAGGGAGGGGGATCAGGATTTCTTTTTTTGCTGTACTGTGTGTTAACAGCTGATGATATGATAAAATCAAGGGCAATGAGGGTCATTTTGGATGTGTGTTCAGTGTTGCTCTGCTACCCTTACCTTGGGCGTTACCTCTATGAGGCCATTAATAATTGTACTCAGCCTGTAGGGAGAACCGGGAAGGATGATCTTTTCCAGCTTTTCACCCATTTTTCCTCTTTCAGGCCTGTTACAAAAGCTTTTGAGAATTTTGAATTTCCTGTGGATGTTAAGGAGAGCATGCTGTTGTTGCTAAGTCTGTCATGTCTCCTCAGTATGATCCACACCATGTTTTGAGCTACAAAATAGATTTTAAGGAAGATCTTACAGAGATCTGCCGCCTAGATGGATAGTCATGAGTGTCATAGAATGTGGGAGAAAATGGCCCAGTTTTTGAAGACTATTCTGCTCCAATGGTTTGGAAGTTCACCCCTGAACAACTATAGGACCTTGAAAAAGTGGCAGAACATTTGAATGAAAAATGCTGTGGCAGTTCCAGTGAGGCGCGAAGTTATGCAGTGTGCTGGGCCCTGGCTATTGTTTACTGGATGCTGCTCAGTACTAGACAACACCCTCAGGGGGAAGAGGAGGAAAGCAAAGCAGGCACGGTGGTCACTCAAATTGCTGCTGAACCAGAGGAACAGTCCATGCTGGTAGCAGTCGCCCCTATACAGAAGAAGAAATCCAAGACCAAATCAGTTCCCATAGTGAGGGATAAGGAGGGAGCAGGTCCCTCAGAACAGGAGGGAGAGGGAGGGCCAGAGATAATCACCTGGTCCCTGTCCCCAGGTGAGCTGTGAGATATGTGAAAAGATTTCAGCCTCCAGTCGGGTGAGCCTCTACTGACCTGGCTGCTCTGATGCTGGGATATTGCTGCCTGTGATATGAAACTAGATGGTAGTAAAGCCAAGCAACTGGAATTCCTGTCCCAGGATGTGGGCATTGACAAGGGGACTGGGAAGAGGACAGAAACTCTCAGCCTCTCAGAAGGACTGGGAAGAGGACAGAAACTCTCAGACAGGTGACTCCTGTCAAGCGTGGGGGAAAGGTAGTCTCTCAAGGATGATCTAGTAGTGTACTCAAGCAGGTGGCACACAATGGAGAAAGGTGTCCACTACCTGAGAGAATTAGCCGTGCTGGAGGTAGACTATAAAGATTCAAATAATGAGCAGTCCCCTGTAGATCCAGATGAGATCCAGTGTACACAATCCATGTGACAGAAGTCTGTATGGAGTGTGCCATCACTGTACACCAACTCATTGGCATTGATGTCAGTGAAAGGAGAACAAACAGTGCTTCAGGTGAGTAGATGACTCCGGCAGTATGAAAGATCATCTCTTTTCCTCCCTACTGACCTGGGACTCTACTGTGGAAAGACTGTCCAAGATAAGGGACAGATCTGAAAGACTCAAGCAAGTTAGAGAGGAAATGCCACATCAGACCCACAAGAGTATAAGGCACTGGTGCAAAATATATCCTGATACCATCAAGATATGTAGGGGCAGAATCTGTTTCCATTGATTCTCTATGTGAGAATAGTTGAATTATATAATATTGGTTGTTGAATGACACTACTGTTGTATGCCACTAACATGGACAATGAGTACGGACTGCCCCAGGTACACCAGTCATGAGCTCCTGATGCAACTTGCAACCAGCTGACAGCACACCAGCCCTCCTGCCCTGGAAAACATCCGGGATTGATAGAATGCACAGTCGTGGACTAAATGAACTCAACAGACATCTTGGAGGGATGGTCACTGACTATGGAAATAACACCCATGCATGTGTCTGTATATATAAATACTTATAATAGAGGTATAACTATATAAACATTTATGTATAAATATATAAACTTATATTTATAAATATACAAACCCCATAGGTATTTATAAACATATATAATATCTATAACTATATGTATATATATCTATAGTTGGAAGGTGTAGGATTTGGACATGACATAAATGGTATAGAATGAGGGGTGGATAATGTCCTGGTTCTGGCTAGGACAGAGTTAATTTTAGCAGTACCTAGGAGTGGGTATGGCTGGACTCAAAGATTGTCCTGTACCACCTCACATCTTTGCCGGGGATGGGTTAAGGGGTCCTTTCCAGGTCAGGATAGCGTGGAGGCAGCTCACATGTTGCCAGTTTCCTCATGGTGAGCATTCATGTGTGAATTGTTCGCCTGTTTTGTACCCTCTGTGATTAACATTGTTGCTGTTACTGTTCTTTTTCTTATTTCCTTGCTGTTTCCAGTAAAACGTTCTTATCTCAACCCATGATGTTCAACTTTTATGTCTCCAGTTCTCTTCTCCAGCCCACCTCAGTGGGAATGGGAAGGGGGAGTGAGCAAGTGGTGCATGGTTTGAGGTGTTTCAGTGGGGACATTACACTGGGGAATACCATTCCTAAATCATGACAAAAATACACTATACTAATTTGTTACCCACATTTTTAGTTCCAACAAGAGGAGAAATAAAGTTTGTAGTATTGGTTGAGATAGTTAAAAAAACCCCTCTTAAAATTATTTATATAATAGCTGTTTCATAAGTGTGTGATGCAGAGTCTTAGCAATGATGGATTTTTACACTGCTTTCTAAAGTATATTGTGCAGGAAAATGGGGTGGTGGCTGGGAAAGTATTTTTGTGTGTTGTAGCTGTCATTTGTTTTTTCTGTAGTCAAGTGCAACTCTAGTGCCTTACTTTAAAATGCTATGCACCTCTTAAAATTTTACTATCCATTGGAACTTAACAGAGAACAAAACTTAGACAGATTTTTCTGTACATTTCCAACAACAAAATAGTCCAGGCAAATAACTAATGAACATACATAATGAAAATCAGATCTGTTTCCTTCACTGTTCTTTCCCTATGTGGTTTTTATTCCTGGCAGGTTTTTTTTATTTTCTTCTTATTATTTATTTTTTAATTTTTTTTTTAACTTTTGAATTCTCTCCTGTGCTTTAAGTGATGCTGAACCAGGAAGAGAACTCAGACGATGCAGTTTAGTTTGCTGTAAGTTTCTCATCTACCCTCAATTTACATGTTTAGCTCCTATTTAATCAGATCATTGGAGTTGAATGTGTAAAGGGATTCTGATTCCTAAGTTCCCTTGAAATTGGTAGGAAGTTAAGCACCCAGACACTTCCTTTGTATGTGGCTATATATGTTCCAATAGGACTATGCAGTTATCAAGGTTACAGGTATTTTGGTGAAGAAATAGTTTTATCCTTAATGAGAGACACCTATATGACAGGATTATTTTTGCATGTTGAAAGCCCTCTCTGTGTGGAGTGATCAATAAGCAGAAAACAGCAAATAGCACAAATTTGAACTCCTGTTCATTCCTGTCTCTTCTCAAGAAAGGCATCTTTTTTTCCTACATCCAGAATTTCAAGTGTAGTAATAGAATTTCTTTTTGATGTAATTTTGCTCCCTCTGGAACTTGCATGCCTTATTTTTCAAGGTAGACAAGCATATTATTTCTAGCCAGACTTCATGCTTCACCAAGGTGGTTATGAATATATATAGCTTGACATGAAAGTTACCTAGCAGATGTTTTGCATCTATGTTCAGTGTGATACGTCTTTTTTAAACACACAAGGCAGCTTCATACCTTGGGTTAGTGTTTATGAGTAAAAGAGATTATGATGCAAGGTCAGAAGGATAAATAAGGCTAAGGCAGCCTTGCTTAGACTGAGGTCCCAGTTATCTATACTGTTACATTTCTGCAGCACCTCATATGAATGTTATATCCCAGTGAAGCGTTAACACTGACACTTGAAGGAGCTACTGCACCAAGAATAATTCATATATGTCAGGGCTTCTAAAGAGGTGACAAAAGTCTGGCAAGTTGGAACACAGCCTGGACATATTGTACTCCTGCTGCACGACTGATTCATGGATGGTGATAACTGAGGCATCTAGGGTGCTTTTGGTTTAATGTGTGAGCAGTGCAGAGTTGCTCTGTGCATACACTGTCCCTATCGTAGGCCCTGTGAACATCTGGCAGCTCTGGCTGCAATGCATCAAAACACATCTGGATTACCATTAAGAGAGGTAGGGTAGTACAGTGCTTCTGAGATACAGCTTGTTACTCTAAACAGCACATTGTGCTTCATATCATAATGTAAATATTACTTGGGCTTAGGATTTGATGGCAGCAGATACTCAAAGTCCAGAGTAGGAAAAGGCTAACTGAGTTGCTTCTTTCTTCCTGTTCTCCATGCATGTATAGGTTGGTTCTTACAGAAAATAAATTCAGTGAATATTCTCTGAACTGAGCTACATTTGGGGTAGAGTGTTCCTGTTGTGGTAACGCAAACTAAATAGCAGGACTAAGAGCAGTGCTGTAACTGATTAGAAGAAGAAAAATCTGTCCCTCTTTCCTTGTCTCCAAAGTTGCAGAAAGGGTGTTTTGCTCCTTCAGTACTATTTAAAATGTCAAAAGCGCAAAACAATGAATGAACAAATGAATGAATGAATGAAGAGAAGAGCACCCTACAGTAATAAAATGCTTAATGCCATCAGCATTGTCCATGTGTCAACATTTAACTGTGAATTTTATAAGATAGCTTTTCCAAGCATAGAGCATGTCTTTCTCCTAAAGGAAAACAATGCCTAGTTCTGAGTAAGCATCCAGAATTGGAAACAGTAAAACCACATTAGTGGCTTGTAGCATGAGTACTGAACAGGCGTGTGCTCTGTGTTTTCTGGAAGAAATGTATCAAACTTGAGATAGGGCCACTGTAGACTAGTATTTGGCTGTAAAGAGCAAATAACTGTGGTCACACCACATTTCTTCTGTCTGTCTGTGCTTTCTTGGGTACCTTTCATCTTGACAGTGCTGGTATCAGTGCATTCAAAGAAAACCCAGGCAGTTCTTGCTTCCTGCATCAGTACAAGGCAGGTTTCTTCCCAGGAAGCAAGGTACATGGACTGGGCAGCATACGGAAGAACATGTGTTGCCACATCTTACTGCACAGCTGTGTTGGCTCTGCAGATGAGTGTGCAACATGTCATTGCCACACTGCAAAATAGCAGAGGTCAGACCTGGTTTTAATTAATGTGCCATTTTTTTATGGCAGCTTGCAGTGAAAGTGAAGGTTATTAATGCAAGGCTGGACTCTAGACAGAGTAATGAAACTGGTTGTCCTGATAAATCACCAACAGTTTTAATTTGTAGCCTGGAAAGAGCTTTCAGCATTGTTGGTAACAGCAAGGGGAAAAAAAAGACATGTTTATCTAGAGTGTGTTTTTCCAGAAAGCTAGATCTAAATTTCTCTTTTGAAACATTTGCCGTAAGCCTAGATATTTATTTAGACAAAACTAGCTGCACAGGTTTCTGCTCGAGAGAATGAGACGTAGTCTCCTTGTCCTTTACAAAGTTTTCCACACAAAAAATATAATTGTTCTATTTCCTTAGTGTTGATTTACCACGTTCATAATGTAATGATAAAGCATACACTTCAGTGATATGAATATTGACATAAATCTATGGTGATTTGTGCCAGCTGAAGAACCTGTGCCAGTCTGTCCTTTGGTGGTATATGCAGTGCCTGGTTGACTGTTTTCAAGTGTTCGCTGATACTTAGTATATGGATAAGAGTACTTTTTTTCTAATGCCTTTCTGAGCCATGTCCACAATTTTTTCTTATCTTCCCCTGTTTTCATGACAAGATGGAAATTCTCTAAATGGTTGTATTTGCAGATAGCAAGCTATGTGAACAAATTTGCCTCAGACATCTCTATCTTGCAACGATCTCTAGCAATCCTGGAATCGATGGTGCTCAATAGCCATGACCTGTACCAGAAGGTAGCGCAGGAGATCACAATTGGGCAGCTAATCCCACATCTGCAGGGGTGAGTGTATTCAGTTCCGCTTGATGTGGTGGATTATTTTTTTTTTTCCCCAAAATGAGCACAGTATTTGGAAAAAACAGTGGTGTAAAGACTGACAACCTCTTTTATGATTCCTGTGTCCACTACAAGTGACTGGATAACTGGTAACCAGCTTTCTGGAGTTTCTTGGTCATTAGGGGCTATTTTTGGGCATTTAAAAATTTTTTTTCAGTGAGCTGCATGTGTAGTTGGAAGTAGGGAATGAAGAGAAGAGCACCCTACAGTAATAAAATGCTTTTAATGCCATCAGCATGCAGATGGGGTTGTTTTGCTTGTCAGCCTCTGGGAAGTGTGTAAGACAAAAATTGCTCAACTTTTGCTGAAGGTGTATTGGAAAAGGGAGAGGCTTTTTCTTAGATAATAATGTGCAGTGGTTAAATGGATGGAAACTGCCTCTTGTAGCATAGGGTAATGTACTGTGCATGGTGTATAGTTAGGCTCATCTCTTAGCTGGGACATTTTTAACTCCCCTGAAAAGCTTTTAATATCAACAGGTTCATCTCTAGAACCCTTTAAGGGAAGATTCCTCTTCCTGCCTCTAGATGTTGTGCATCTGGCAGAAGCTGATTGTTGGTCTCCACGACCAACTTTGATTACCTAACTTGCATGGTTAACATGAAGTGCAAACAGTTCCTCCAATTCTACCTGCAGCTGGAAGATCAATTTCTGCAGTTCACATGCATTCATGCTCTTCTCTCATGTCCAAACAGGACAGACCAAGAGATCCAGACGTATACCATTGCGGTAATAAATGCACTCTTCCTTAAAGCACCAGATGACAAGAGGCAGGTAAGTTGTTGGGTTTTGTGTACTTATGTATCTGTAGGAAAATAAATGTTTCATATTCATACCTGCAGTTGTCTTAGTCACATTTTTCTTGCAGTTAATTCAGACTGAAACTTGATCAGTTATTTCACGTTGGTATATCATTCATTTTAATGGGGCTACCTCCATCTTGCACCAGTATTATTAGGGATTAAGCATTCTTCCATGCTTTTGTAGTTCCCTGTAACCTCATTTGAACTATGTTGACTGTGGCTGACTAGTATTTATTGTACTGAACTCTTTGCCAGCACAGCTTGTAAAACCAGGCTATTTTTTGGTAGAATGTTTTTCCCCCAGATTTTTTATTTAAAAGTGTGTTTCTTTTGAAAACGGAAATATCTTGCCGTGTAAGCATTTCAGGACGTTTACAGTGTGCTATTTTAAGTTAGCTTTAGTGCCAGATATCAGAAGTCTCAAAAGGAAAGATTGCTAGTTGCTGTTAAATGAGGATGGAATGTGAAGTGTTATGAAATGGTGAAGTTTTATCCATGTTTATAAAGTTGTTAGCCTGTGTCAAAACAGATTTAGTCATTTATTTATTTAACATTTTTGTCACCAGTGGAACAGTGATGATAATTCTTGTGGTGACATACTGTTACTGCCTAGAAAAAGTTCATTGAGAGTTGCTGATCAGTTCTGACAAGGACTTTCCTGAGATTTATTTACATTTTTGAATGCTGGAACCTGCTTAAGCAAACATCAAAGCCCTTATGAGATTATTTTCTTTTTTTTTTCTTTAAAAATATTTTTAACATCGTGAAAGGGGAAAGTAAACCCATGGTTTAATTAGAAGAAAAAGAAAAAAAGGAAGGTGCTTCCCCTCCTCCTTTTTTCCCTTTTTTCTCCAGTATAGCCTTCAGTGATTAAGGGAAGAAGACACCTAATAAACAAAAATGGGAGTAAAACCTTTCTCTCAGTTTTGGCATAAATCTATGATAGATGCTTGTAAGAAAACCAAATATTTTGCTTTTTACATTTGTGAATAGTTGCTGCTGCTTATGTTTCTGTGAAAAGTATGCTTTGGTCATATTTGAAGTTAAGAGACCATGTCAGATGTAGATAAGACTTTAATATTAGTCAGTGGGCATGTGTTCCTTGAATGACAGTACCACAGGGTGTTACCAGCATTGCCAACTGTATTTTCGCCAACAATGTAACCATCTAGTGAGGCTGGCAGTAAGCCAGGCAGACTTCACCTTTAATACCTGCAGCTGTGACACAAAATTGTTAGTCACAGACTTTATGATCATCAGAAGATAATGATCTGGTTTAGCTTGAAGACTCATAGCTCTGACACTTGCAGAATATTTTCTTCAGCCTTTAGTGACTTATAATAAGTAGTCAGAATCTATTAGGTTTCTTTTTGTATCTGTCTTGTGGTTAATTAGTAAACCATATAATGAAGAAGGTAGGTGTCCATTGGCTTCAGGATAGTGTTAACTGATGGAGTTTACTGAATTCTGTCTTTCTAAGACAATGTACTGAAGTGATGCAGACTCACCTAATTATCTGATGATGGGCACTTGAAAGCTAAGGTTCAGTACTCACCACTAATATGGTTAGAAGAAAGAAACCGCACCAAAACTCTTACGACTCCAGAAGCCTTGGTACCCTCTCTGCTGCTGTCTTACAGGGACTGGCATGATGTGGATGACTGCACTGCAATTAAGGAAAAGATTTAAATTGGCACTGCTATATGAATTCTTTCCTCTTTTTTTTTTTTT